>NW_015161404.1:1584636-1679578 GCF_001447785.1 Gekko japonicus
CTTAAACGAAAAGTTATTATTTTTATGACTAACTGAATACTAACTGTTAATGACCTTCCTTTCTTGGGTTTTTAGTCATAGTGTGGGCTTTTTATTTGCTGTCTTGTACCCCAGGGTTTTTTATTTTTTCCCCCTTCCCATTTCTATTTTCTGTAGTTTTGTAGGTGTAACAAAAATAAATAAAGCTACCCTGTCTTCAGGGGATTAAAAACAAAAAAAGACTCCACAGCTTAGAGGGAACATTGGTTGTGAACTCCCCCCCCTGCCCCGAGCCACCATGGAAGGGGACTGGGAAGACAAGTTGAACTAACACCCCACCTGCAGAAAGGGGGTGGCCCAGATCCAAGACCATGTGCATGGCAGGATCCAGGCCAAGCAAAGCCAGAGATGCCCATACAGTGGTAGCCATCTCTGGCCAAGGCCACCAGGCAATCCATGGCGGGGCAATCCTGGGGGTTCCAGACAGATTGTCAGCAAACTATGCCACCCCCATGTGGCGGCAGCCACCCCAGCCCAAAGGTCACCAGATCATCTGATTTGGGAGTGGGACCATGTGCACAAGTCCACCAGGTAGTCCATGGGGGAGGGAGGGCCAGCTGTCAAGTTGCATGCTTGGTGGCAGGACTAGGCCCCTAAAGTGTTAGTATCAATTGTAGTCCACAGACTGACTACAAACCCTAGTTTGCAAGCCTGGAGATTTGGGGGTGGAGCCTGGGGAAGCCACCGTTTTCTCCAGGGCAATTGATCTCTGCAGTCTGGAGATCTCCTGTAATCCCAGGAGATCCCCCCGGGGCCCACCTTGATGGCTGGCAACTCTACCACTATCACCTCCAGGTGATTACGGAAAGCAATCTCCCTGAACACACGAGGAGTGATCCCAGTAGACTTCTAACTAGCCCAGGAGAGCCGGAATCCTTCGTTCTCCGCCACCCTTCCTCCTTGTTCTCTTCCCTCCCCTTCCTTCTGGTTAGAAACAGTTCTAGTGCATGGGTGGGCAAACTGTGGCTCGGGAGCTGCATGCGCCTCTTTCGCACATATGGTGCGGCTCCAAGCAGGGCGGCTGGGGAAGCGAAATATCATTAGCAAAGATCATCTGTACCCTTTTATGTGCATATGCTGATCCCTGTGACCATCTGGCACAGCATCTCTGGACCTACAGGCTGAATGGAGAGGCATGTGACCACACCTAGCCAGCATGAATGCAGCTGTGGTGGATCCAAACTTTACCAGTGAGGCTACCACTGAAGCAAAGGGTTTCTGCTTGACCGCTGCAGATGCGGTTCTGCTGTGCTAAAGTCACAGAGTGGCTCCACCCATTCCCTGCAAGCAACCATCTGTCCCCTCCCTCATGCTAGTTGTTTGCGGGCCGGATAAGAGCCCTGGACGGGCCAGTTCCAGCCCCCAGGGCCTTATGTTTGACACCCTTGGTTTAGATGATTGATCACTCCTTTCGGGGTATATAGCCTTCCATTCTCTATAGCCCTAAATGGCAGTGTGTGTTTGTGTTTAAGGTGCCAGTACTCATATATATATAAGGCTGCACTGTTTTCCACCAATTCTCCCTCAGGACTTGGGAGAGCCCTGAAAAAAGGCACTGGAATACTGAATACCGTCTCCCAAACACACACATAATGCCCTGCTTAAAAGTCATAGATTTATTTTAAATTGGTAGGAGGTTTAAGATCCCTCCCTTGACAATCCTCTTTAGTTTCCTAAGTGACTATAGCATATCTCCTGCTGCATTCTGTGATGTTTTCCTTTCTACTTATTAGGCACATTATCCTAGGAAGATGGAGGAAAAAAAGAATTTGCTTCCAAAATGTGGGGTGCAAGGGGACCATAAATGGCATAATGCTGAAAAGACCAGCATTATACTTTGAGCCCAGGGAACATGTGAGCTCACAGGTAGAATATATGCAGGCATGAAATCCCTGATGCAATTTTGTGTTGGTTTATGAACACATTGTTATTTTAGAGTACTGGATCATTTGTTCTTGTTTAAATTTCTAAAGGTGGATGCTCCAATTCTGTATAGGTTTGTCCATTAATAACTCCCAGTGATGTGAATTTAGGGCCATACATGGAACCAAACACAGCAAGGCCTTGCAATGAACAAAATTCCCCAGAGTGTGTTACCACAATGGCAGACATTTCTATATTGTGGACAGATTTCTGTATTATAAGCGTATATACCCCTTTATGTTTTACAGTTCATGTAGTTTTAATGTCATTGCAGCTGTGTGCAGAGGATATTTGTCTCCAGCCAAGCGATTGCATACAATTTTTAAAAACTATGTTTAGCTGAAAGTCTTTTTGTTGAAAGCTGAAGGATATTACTTGATGCTGTCCCTCAAATACTGGAGAAAAACGCATCACTAGAACTGACCATGTTCATTTTTGCTCTGTTCTGCTGTCTCCCTCAAAAGTTCAAGGCTCCAGCCATCTTTTGTAGGAGACAATAAATAGCCCATCATAATAGCAAGCATTTTGCCAACACTGTGGATGAGACAGATCATCCTGTGTTTGTAACATTCTATGAAGTAGAAAAGAGTAAGAGTCCAGTAGCACCGTAAAGACTAACAAAATTTGTGGTAGGGTACAAGCTTTCATGAGTCACTGCTCACTTCTTCAGAAGTATCTAAAGAAGTGAGCAGTGACTCATAAAAGCTCATACTCGGCCACAAATTTTGTTAGCCTTTAAGGTGCTACTGGACTCTTACTCTTTTCTACTGCTGCAGACAGGCTAACACAGCTATCCATCTTGATCTGTCTAGAAGATGAATGTAGTCTTCTGATTTTCCTTTTTTTATATATATACTCACTGATGCTTTGACTTCATGCTTGGTCTCTCTTACCACCTCAGCAAATGTTGATCCTGATGTTGTCCTGCTTCAACATCTCTGTGGGTAAAAAGCCACAAGTTCAGCATTAGGTTTTCTATACCATCCTGGTAATCCTTTGCTGCCTTCAGACTGGGTTTGATCTAACACAGAAATCAATATCGGAACCATGTTGTACAGGAGTGGTGGTGGTAACTCTGAAATCACATTGCTTTAGATTATCAGATATTGCAAGGGGAAGCTAGCAGGAGCGCTTCAGACACAGGAGCCAGTGTGGTATATTGGTTAAGTGTTATCATACGATGCGAGTCCTGGGTTCAAGGCTCCACAGAGCTCACTCTAGGCCAGTCACTACTGCTAATAGCTGAGCTCTTTGGAGGAAGAGTGTGATAACAATGTGTCAAACACTGGGAAAGGGAGGGGGGAATTCAAACTGAACCACACTAGAGGGTTTGTGCATATTTTTACTAGTTTAAACACTTTCAGATGAACATTTTCAGAAACTCACTGCTTATGCTTTTCAGCAACAAAATACATTTTAAGCACACTTAAACATGCTGTGTAACTATAATTGACTTAGAGACTTGCATGCACATTTCCCCTTATAACTCTGCAAGGAAAGGGACTAGGGATTTACTTTTTGTAATGAAAGCTCAGAACTAGTTCATTTTTGTACAATCACCTTAACACATAAAAAGCAATCTGTTACTGATTTTTCTAAAAAGCCCTCTGCAGTGTGTGTTGAGGGGGCCACCCAGGGAGGACTGAGTCTAAGAACGTACAGGGGAAACACTGAAGTACAGGGATGTTCTGTTGACACAGCAGATGCCTCTGCATTCACAGAAGCAATGAGAGCTACATGGAGTTTCCATGTGGAAGGAGCTGAGGACTAAGAAAGTACAATTTCTTCCTTAAATGTGTTTTTAGCACCCAAAACATTTGAGTGCTGGCAAAAGAACCAATAGAAAATCCATAATTATTTGTTTGCCAATTTTCTGAGATGATACCTCATGGCTGCATCCATATACAAAAAGTACTTAAAACAGCCATAGAAAAATAAACTGAATTTGCAATTGGGGTGCTTTTTGTCCGAAACAATGGGGGGGGGTAGGGATTTTTTAAAATCTGAGCTTTTTCCAGAAAACTCTGATCTGCGAAAGCATAGAAGTGCTCTGGAGAGATACAGCAATCTTGTGAGGTAGTTTGGAATCTGTGAGAGTGACTAGCCCAAGATAACCCAGAAGGTTTCCATGGGAGAGCACAGAGTCAAACCTGGGCCTCACAGATCCTAGTCTGACTTCCAGTTTTGTAACAACAGCTGTAAAACTAGTTTGCCAAGTCTTGGTGTGTGTACTAAAATTCTTGAAAAAGAAAATAGTTGAAGCTGGCTGAAAGATTTCCAAGAGAGGCCCTAGGCTAGCAAAACGCCACAAGTCTCCAATTCTTCCTGCTCTACAAAAAAACTTGACCCTAGAAATAGTGACTGGAATTGTGTGCCTCTTAAGGAAGAGGTCAGCATAAGACAGGATCTCAGTGTCTTGCCTGCTGTCACTGTCTCAGTGGTGCCAGTAGCTTTCATAACTTGGTAGCCAGAATGATAAACATCACTACCATTATCATCAATAACATCCTAAGGCATTCTGGGAACTAAGGATTGGATCCAGTTAGCTTTTATACCTACATCCTCCCCCTACTACAGAGGAGTAGTGCTCCTTACTTTTTTGTCCCTGCAGATCTCATGATCCCCAATAGACTTTTTGGTGGTCAAAAGGGACCTCAGCTCCCCTTTTCACCAGCAGAGAACTGACTGGGTCCAAGTCTACTAGAATCCTTAGTATTCTTAATCAAAAATCCCATTCAACTTGCTGAAAAGCTCAAGGTTACAACTTTCCTTTGGTGTTTGCAGAGTACTGCCTTTTCTTGTATCTGTGGTTCAAACAAAGTAGAGAATGTGATCATTTGCAGTAATTTACAGTTGCCAACAGGGTTGGAGGAAAATGTCCTTCCTTTGTGTGTAGAAATGGGCAGCTGAAGCTTTTCATGGCATGCAGGTAAGTAACATCAGCTGTACTGAAGCAACAGGACATTTTTTTCTCCAGGCAACTGGCAACCCTAGCAGTAACTTTTAATAGAAAATAATGAAGCTGCTCTATAATCACTTTCTAGTTGCAAAGAGCTGCCTGCTATGGAATGGGAAATAAATAACCTGGTTTCTCCTCCACTGGCAGCTTGGGACTGTTATTTTGTGATGATTGCCTAAGGTATTAACATTATCATCTAATTACTGTCATTAAGTGTAAGTCAGTTACAACACACTAAACATCAACCTCTGTTACTTTAGGTTGTTTTGGTGTAACAATCTTGAAATTTCTCTGTTCAAAGAACATGTTTATTTCCACTTTAATTTTTTTTTTTAATTTCAGGCTTTACCTGTCTACTGTTTACAATCACTTTTTAGAGCTTGAACGAATCTTTAATGCCTTTTAAACAAATGTTGTTATCCTGTCATATTTTTAATGCTATACATTGACTAGGACATTTCTAAACAGAAGTCTTGCGCTACCTTAAAGGCAAAAAAGTTCTTATTCCATCATAAGCTTATCTGCACTAGAATCCACTTTGTCAGATGCAGGTCCCCAGGCAGGTATGTGTGTGAGAGAGAGCCTGCACGCACACACACACACATACACACAAGCAAAATATAATTCTGTGAAAAATCAAATGTAAGAAAGAAAAGTACAGGGAATGTTGAAGAAGAAGAAGAGAAGAGATTGGATTTATACCCCGCCCTTCACTACCCAAAGGTGTCTCAGAGCGGCTTACAAACTCCTTTCCCTTCCCCTCCCCACAACAGACACCCTGTGAGGTAGGTGGGACTGAGAGAGCTCTTGACAGAAAATGCTCTTTTTCAAGAACAGCCCAAGGTCATTCAGCCAGGTGCAAGCGGAGGAGTGGGGAATCAAACCCGGTTCTCCCAGATTAGAGTCCGCGCACTTAACCACTACACCAAACTGGCAAAATAGCAGCAACTGGTGATAATGCAATTAACCATTTATTTATTTATGTAAAAACCATCTTTTGCTGAGATACATGAGGAATCCCCCATTTTTGTTAAAGTACCTACAGTTAACACTTGTAGCAACTGAGGAATCCCAAATTCTCGTAAAGCTGTTGGAAGCTTGTGCCAATCCTCTCAATAAATTCTCATTCAGCAGTGTCACCCTGGAGTTTCCCATTGGAGTTCTTTTGCTGCAGGATGGAGGCTTTTACATCGGCAAAAGTCCTGGGAGATCAAAATGCTATCCAACTGGTGTCTGCATATTGCCATTTTTATGTTGCACAGTTCAATACTATGTCTGTCTTCTTGGAAGTAAGCTTTACTGTGTTCAGTGGGGCTTACTTCCAGACAAGTGTTCACGGGATCATAGCCTTGCTTATTCAATTTGTTGCTATCAGTAGAAGATATATTTATCTCCATAATTCCCCCCATTGGGATGAAATTCTCAGGGACTGTACCCTTCACTCAAGGATTTCCACAAATCATCCCTGCTTTATGGGCGGAGGGAGGCCTTAGGTAATGCAACCCCTGAAAACTGGTAGTATGGTAAATAATAAAAAACTACCTCAATATAGGGCTTTTGAATGAATTATTCTGTTCACCTGGAAAGCTCTGTTAACATGTTACAGTGAATGCATTTACATCCTGCACATACATGCATATATCTGTTTGTAAGAAAGCCCCAACACGCATTCACTTTACAAATGAAACCAGATACCAGTGGATAAATGTGGGATTTCAATACCACATTCAGCTGTATGTGCATTGAATGTAACATGAGAATTACTCAACACATTTATAAAAAATTAAGTGTATGCTGGGCACAGATTGTATGTGCGTTCACTGTAACTTGTGCCAGGTCTACTTTGTACATAAAATGAGTGGAGAAGGCAGAGGAAATGGTTAATAGCACAAGACAATATTGTACAACAGAAACAAAACGGTCTCAGATTCACCAAGCGGCTGCCACTGCTTAAAGATTCAGCCTCCTCAAGCAGTTTCTATGCTTTATGCTTCCTGTGTGACTTAATTTCCTCCCAAGGGAAACTACATCTTCTAACCTCCTTTATGGCTTTGTAGTTTGTAATCTTAAAAGGGACACCAACATGCACTATAGTAAGGCATTTTATATTAGCATAAATATAATTTGCATTTTGTAGCACAATCCTATGCATGTTTACTTAAATTCAATGGGACTTACTCTCTAGTAAGTGAATTTAGGATTGCAGTCATGCAGTTCAATCCTGTGCTTGTTTATTTGGCAGTAAATCCCAGAGTTCATAGGAATTTACTCCCTGGTGGAAGCTGTAAAGTACTGGGTTCGATACATCAGGACTCGGACCACGACATAGCAGAAGACGCGTTTATTGGTACTTCACACATGGAACAAAAATTAACGGCCGGGTGGCCAACTTTATACATTTGGTGAGGGACGCCCCTTGGTTCTATTGGCGGGTTTGAACTTCCCACCAATGTCCCGATTGGCTCCTTACTGGGAGTTCAGGAGCCTAGTCCCTATTGTCTTTGGGATCGAAGCTTTGCTGCCTCTGGCTGGCGCCTGGCAGTAGTCTGAGGACATAACAGAAGCCTTAGGGAACAATCCTAAGGAGGTCTACTTTAAAGTTTTAAATTCCATGTTATTCAGTGGGGTGTACTCCGAGGAAACAATTCTTAGGATTGAACTCTCGATTAATTACTGATCTTTGAGATGTTCTGAGGAGGGGAGCATTGTTACCAAGTAAGAAAGGACACAGGCAGTTTCAAAGAGTAGCCTTGTTGGTCTGCATTCGGATATCGAGATTTGAGTCTGACGAGGGGAACTTTGACTCTCGAAAACTCATACCCTGGAAATCTTGTTGGTCTCCCAGGTGCTGTTGGAATCAAATCTAGCAGGCCGTAGGCAGTTCAACTAAACAAGAAGACCACACGTTAAATGTGTTTCAAGCATCCTAGAAGAATACCATTTCAGTACAAAAGTCAATTTAATTTTTTAATTTCATTTGTACCTTGCCTTTCTTTCCAGTGGGAGACTCAAAGCAGTTTACATTGTTCCCTTGTCCTCTGTTTTATCCTCACAACAGCCCTGTGAGGTAGGGTAGACTGAGAGTGTGTGACTGGCTCAAGGTCATCCAGCTCTCTTCCAGGGCAGAGGGAGGAACTGAACCTAGATCCTAATCCTAATTCAGCAGTCTAACCACTGTACAAAACTGGTTCTGCACTCAATTAACTTTGTAGGAATTTAGCCAAGATTTCCATGCCTGGCAGACAGCTCTGGGCTACTTGCACACTATATGGCTGTCACAGAGCCTCTGTTTTAAAATGGGGATGTGCACATGGATCTTAACTAGTCAAAACCCAAACAAAACAAGCCTTTATTTTTCAATATACTATAACTAATCCAAATGGAAAAACTAATAACAATCACATTTTGAAATCTTTATTTGTGGTCATTGGGCTCTCTGAATGAGTTCAAAAGAGGTCAGGGGAAGAGAGTGATTCAGCAGATATTTGACTGACAGGGACACTTGCCAATCAGCAGAAATACAGAAATCCTGCTACCAAAGAGGATTGTACTGCTAGGTCTGTCTTTGCAAGGTGTTTGTGCCAAATGTTGCTGGCTGGCTCACTCGCTTGGAGAAGCTTTGACTCTTTCTAATAGTGGCTTCTGTTTGTTCAAACTATCCTGATGCTGCACTTCCTAGGCTTGGGTGGCTGGGAGGGTATTCTTTGCATGCCCTTTTTTATAGCAACTCCACTGTCATAAACAGGTGTAGGACAATGTTTTGTTTGCACCTCTTGAGAAGGAAGAGGCAAATGCTAAACACACACCCCCCACACATGGGGCAGTATCTATTTTCTTTCAACAATGTGTGAGCACTGCAAGCGGTAATGTAGTGAAAGCATCCTGCAAGTCAGTCTCCATTCTGTAGTGTAGGATGCTTAGCAGAGTGCATAAAGCGCAGCGGAAATAATGGATCACAGACACATGTGTGTTTAGCTTCTAATTAAAAATTTACTAAAATAATTAAGGAAGGGTTACATGGGAAGAAAAACAATAACAGTGTAACATCTTTCTAGTTGTAATTCCATCTTCTTTCTTTTCTCTGTGACTGTGACTGTGCGCGTCTGTGTGAGAGGGCTGAGATTGAATCCAACTAAGACGGAGGTTCTGTGGCTGGGCAGTGGGGATACAGGGTTAGAGTGTCAGCTTTGGGCTCTTGATGGTGTCCCTTTAACACCAGTGCCGACTGTCAAGAACCTGCGGGTGTTTCTGGATGCCTTATCGATGAAGACACAGTTCACTAATGTTGCAAGACTAGTGTTTTTTCAGCTACATCAGATTAGACTGCGGACTCCCTTCCTGTCTCATCCCAATCTAGTCACAGTGATCCATGCAACAGTCACTTCCAGGTTAGACTACTGTAACATACTCTACATGGGCCTACCTTTGTAGTTGACCTGGAAACTCCAACTGGTACAGAATGCAGTGGCGTGGGTCTTTACAGGGCTCCCACATACAGGACACATCCATCCTGTGCTGCGAGAGCTGCACTGGCTTCTGGTGGAGTACTGGATCAGGTTCAAGGTTCTGGTGTTGACCTTCAAGGCCCTTAATGGTCAGGGACCCACGTATCTTCGAGACCACTTCTTGTGGTATACCCCCAGAAGAGCATTGCACTCAGAACTTACTGGTGATCCCTGGCCCGAGGGATGTCCGGCTGTCCTTGACCAGGGCCAGGGCATTTTCCACCCTGGCTCTAACCTGGGGAAACTCTCTGCCGAATAAAATCTGTGCCCTGTAGGAACTGATACAATTCCACAGGGCCTGTAAATTCAGGGCTCTTTTTGTAGATAAAGCCCAGCAGGAACTCATTAGCATAATAGGCCACACCCAACAGCAGAAACTCATTAGCATATTAGGCCACACCCCTGGCAGCACAGCTCATTGGCATATTAGGCCACACCCCATGTTGCCAGAAGTGTGCTCATCCAGCCACACCCACCTTTTGCTTCTCATTCTGCTTACCTTGTTTGTTGTCAAAACCCAGGGCTTTTTTGTAGCAGGAACTCCTTTGCATGTTAGGCCACACACCCCTAATGTAGCCAGTCCTAATGAGTTTCTGCTGTTGGGTGTGGCCTATTATGCTAATGAGTTCCTGCTGGGCGTGGCCAACTTGGAAGCCAGCCGGAACTCCGTTCCTGTGCGTTCCTGCCCCAAAATAGCCCTGCCTGTAATGTTCTACCAGGTATTCAGATGAGGACAGCAAGGGTCTCATCCTTCTGGCACTCCCCTGTCCCCCCCCCCCATGGAGCAGTGGAACTACTGGAAATTTTTAGTGCCACCTTTAGGTTAATCAGTGTGTTTTTATTGTCTTAAACTGTTTTTAAATTATATATGTTATGAATTTACTATGTTGTACACTGCCCTGAGCCCTGCCCTGGCAGGGGGAGAGTGGTCTAAAATCCAATGAAATAAATAAATAAATGTGCTACTTGTGTTTCATGCGGTTTATTGTATTTGAATTCTGTTTTGAATTGTTGATATTTTAATTGTATAATATATGTTTCAAATGATGTTACCCATCCTGAGCCCTGTTTACAGGGGAGGTAGGGCTATAAATTGAATAAATAAATTGTACAATAGGAAAAAAATGTTTGATTTTGTTTTACTTTCTCATACAATGTCTAAGCTGTATCTGTGGGCAGGAGATACTTCCCAAATGCCTAAGGGCACATTTATTATTAAGTATTACAAGCAGGGGACCCACAAGGACTTGCAGGGGACATCTCATTTTCTGTTCCCCCACTGTTTCTTTCCCTTTCCTGAAAGACCCTATCGTTTCTCACCTTTTCCTGCTTCCTCTCTCCTTCCAACCCACCAGCCACCTTACTTTTAGCTGTCCCCCATCTTCAACTTTTCCTCCTTTCCTCCCCCTGGCAGCCTCTCCTGGGGATAAGTCTGGCCCAGTTGGATGATGCCAGCCACTGGGCTGGACTGAGTTGTATGATGCCAGCTGGGCTGGGGCCAGCTGCACAGAGGGGAACCTACAAAGACTTGTGGGGGAATCTCATTTCCCCCTGTATAACCCTCCTCATACCATTTCATAGAATCATACAGTTGGGACCACCAGGGTCATCTAGTCCAGCCCCCCTACACAATGCAGGGAATTCACAAATACCTCCCCACATCCCCAGTGGCAGCTGTTCCATGCCCAGAAGATGACAAAAAAGATGTAATTTCTTCTTTCTCTCCTGCCAGAAGCCCACATATCCTCAGCTTTCCCTATTTCCTTCTCTCCTTCCCATCCACCAACCAACCTCCTCCTTTTATCTGCCCCCCTTAGCTATATTTAATATTTATTTACTTCATATATACCCCATCTTTCTCCCCAGTAAGAAACAAAAGCGTCATTGGCTAAGGACCCTGGAGTACACATGGGGCAGGGGCTGAAAAAGAGAACTGTTCCTTTGTCTGAGTGTGCATTTATGTGTGTGTTTGGCATTTGTCAGGGGAGCTGTCTCTCCTGTGTGTTTAGTCATGAAGGATGACAGAAGGGAATAATGATAAAGAGGGTTGCAGAAGCGGGAGGGGGGGGGTTACACAACTAACAAAGACCAGATATACCATGGATTGTAAGCACCTAGTTAGTAACTTTCCTTTTATTTTGCTTAGTGCACCTAGATCTGTCCTTGTAGTACCCTGAGTTTGTGCCTTGTAGAAATAAAGTTGTTTAATTAGAGAGAACCTGCACAAGTCCTTACCCACCTGCCCTGACTATTTGCCACGCAAGAGTAATACACCCCTGCAGTGTCGACCTCAGGCAACCCATGAGTGGGAGATGGACTGGATTTTACCTGAGGTGGTAACGGCCATAGGAAAAGGGAGGGCAAGACAGTGACTAGTCTGCCCCACAGGATGACCAAGTTCACAACAGTAGGTTAGGGTGAGTCGGTGTGACTGGCCCAAAGTCACCTGGTGAGCTTCCATGGCAGAGAAGGTATTCAAACCTAAGTCTTCCAGAACCCTCACCAGTACACCACACTGGCTTTTGTGAGGTGGCTGCTGTTGAACACAACCATAAGGTTTTTGTATTTTATATGTCAATCTAAGGGACCCATATTATTTATTGTATGTCACGTTTAAACAGCTCTTGTTCCTATCTCTATAAGACTCATTCATGTCAACAAGATTTAAGCACCATTTCCTTTGGATTAAATTCCAGACATGGAAGAAATATAATAGCCACTAAAGCAAAGGTACCTGATGCAGAACTGATCTTTTTTTTAAAAAAAGAAAGTGCAATATGGATGTAGTTGTAATGAAGTATTGCAAAACTAATTCAGAGGGCATGCATTCTCATTTTAATTAGTTCCAGATCCAACTGTATATGGAGACAGGGTCTATTCCATCCAGTTACAAATACTTCTGAATGCCTATCCTGTATGTCAACCACCAGTCTGTTCCATTCATCCCATTGTCTTTCATGATTTAATTTGTAATCGTACATAATAGTAATGATATGGCTGTTGGAAGATAAGGGCTGTACACTGTCTCTTAGCCTCAGTGTTCACACGGGGATACAATAGTCAGGGCACTGAACATCCTTTTCTTCCTCTCTCTGATACTATCCCTTTGAAGTATTTTGCAATTGTTAGGAGCAGTTTGGGCCGGGAGCGGGCCGGATTGGAAGCACATCAAACGGGCACGTTCCCACGCCAACATCTGGCTGGCGTTGCGCTCCCGCCTCTAAACCGGCCCTTCCCCCGATGAAGCGCGTCAAAGATGAACCACCTACCTTCGGTGGTTCATCCGGTTGGTCCGCTTCATCCTGGCCATGGGATCGGTGGCGCGTCTTGCCGCCATCGCATCCCCGCCCCCCTGCCATACTGCGCATGCTCGAGCATGCGCAGTTCGGCAGCCTCCCCCTCCGACTAGTATCTTCCTCCCCGGCATCTGATCGTGCCGGGGCGCAACGGAGTGCGGCTACCGGGATCCGTGGGATCCCGCCGCGGCGATTCTTTTTTGGCGCGACTTTTAAAAGCCACGCTTCGCCCCGTCTTTTCCCTGCCGTGTGGCCATTCTGACACCTTTGCTTACATGAGCACACTTTGCTAGAACTCTCCATGTGGGCATCATGGATGCAGGACATGCATCCTCCATCTGCATCCATCCTGGTCCTGTTTCTACTCTTTCCTGTCCAGAATGGAGGTTTATAAATAAAGGAACTCATATTAGCTTGCAAATATAAAAGAGGCTCTGTTTAACTGTTTCTTATCAGCACACACTGACAGACTGGAGACGCTTTGCTGCGTGGTACACCTTGTGCATTCTGCTAACTTCTAATGATTCCTGGCTATACCAAACCAGAGAATCTAACAATGGCTTCCAAACAGTATGGTGGAGGAAAATTCCATTCCTGAAATATAGACTGAGGATGGAGCCTTCACAGAGCAATTGAATGTACTCCATAATTACACGTTTTTCAGGTTGTATTCAGGGAAAGAAATTTCCTGTTGTTCTCAAATGACACACTTTGAAGAATGAAGCTCCTTGTATTTGGTTTCCAAAAGCACACATGTGATTAACTGTGGTGTTCTCCCTATGTGTTTTGCTTTTGTCAGTTCTAATTCAAAACCATAAATAGAATAACTGGGTGTGTTAAGAAGGTGGGCTTCCTAAAATATGCCTATTTCCAAAATGTTAAATAATCCAAAATATAAGCAATTTTACTAGCAAAGGATGCATAAGATAGACTCTGTTGTGAGGGTCTGTTGACTTCAGTCTTGCATGGTCTTGAAAGTGATCTTCAACACTTGGTGTGGGGCTGCCAGCCTCCAGGTTAGGTTTCCCAACTCCGGCTTGGAAAAGTCTTGGAGATTTTGGGGGTGGAGCCTTGGGAGGGCAGGGTTTGGGGAGGGGCAGGAGTATAATGCCATTCAGTTCCCCTTACAAAGCAGCCATTTTCTCCAGGGGTACTGATTTCTGTAACCTGGAGACCAGCTGTAATTCTGGGAGATCTCCAGCCAACACCTGGAGACTGGCAACTCTACTCCAGGTATGACCTAGAGATCTCCTGGAATTACATCTGGTCTCGAGACTAAAGAAATCAGTTCCCCTCAAGAAAATGGTTGATTTGGAAGGTGGGCTGTATGGCACTATATCCAGCTGAGGTCTCTCCCCACGCCAATTCCTACTCTTCCCCCAGCTCCACCCCCAAATCTCCAGGAATTTTGCATGACTGTGATCCATGTGAGTTCCGGCCACATGCTTTCAGTTCAATGGATCCCATGCTGCCACCTAACATAAGAACATAAGAGAAGCTAATGCTGGATCAGGCCAATGGCCCATCCATTCCAACACTCTGTCACACAGTGGCCTAAAATACCAGGTGCCATCAGGAGGTCCAGCAGTGGGGCCAGGACACTAGATGTTCTCCCACTGTTGCTCCCCTCAAGCACCAAGAATAAAATGCATCACTTGCCACAGACTGAGAGTTCCTATCTATACCTTGTGGCTAATAGCCACTGATGGACCTCTGCTCCTGCGGCAGTGAATTCCATGTGTTAATCACTCTTTGGGTGAAGTACTTCCTTTTATCTGTTCTAATCTGACTGCTCAGCAATTTCATTGAGTGCCCACCAATGCTCCCTCTAAGCTGTGGAGTCTTGTGAGCAAAAATTCTACTTTGCGAGCTACCGGCATTAAAGTTGTGAGCGAGTGATTTGGCTGTGGCATCAATTAGTCTGCTCCGGAGCCATCCTTCCTGAGCTCAGACAAAAATGTGTGAGCTGGAGGCTAAAAAACTGTGAGCTGGCTCACACTAGCTCGGCTTAGAGGGAACACTGGTGCCCACAAGTTCTTGTATTATAAGAAAGGGAGGAAAGTACTTCTTTCTCTACCTGCTCTATCCCATGCATAATCTTATAAACCTCAATCATGTCACCCCTCAGCCATTTCTCCAAGCTAAAGAGACCCAAGCGCTTTAACCTTTCTTCATAGGGAAAGTGTTCCAACTCTTTTATCATTCGAGTTGCCCTTTTCTGCACTTTTTCCAATGATATAATATCCTTTCTGAGGTGTGGTGACCCGAACTGTAAACAGTACTTCAAATGAGGTCTCACCATTGATTTATACAGGGGCATTATGATACTGGTGGATTTGTTTTTAGTTCCCTTCCTAATAATCCTGAGCATAGTGTTGGCCTTTTTTATTGCAGTTGCACACTGTCTTGACATTTTCAGTGAGTTATCTACTACGACTCCCAGATCTCTCTCTTGGTCAGTCTCTGCCAGTTTGGATCCCATCAATGTGTATTTATAGTTAGGATTTTTAGCTCCAATGTGCATCACTTTGCACTTGGCCACATTGAACCCCATTTGCCACATTGATGCCCATTCACCCATCCTCGACAGATCCCTTTGGAGCGTCTCACAATCCTCCCTGGTTCTCACCACTCTGAACAACTTTGTGTTATCTACAAATTTAGCCACTTCACTGCTTACTCCCAACTCCAAATAATTAATAAAAAAGTTAAAAAGCAGTTAAAAAGCTAGTTAAAAAGTATGCACCATGCTAACCAACCAAAACATTGAGATACTTTGGGAGCTAAGGCCTTTTATTTATTCATCCTTCCAAATCACTTGTAACAGGGGCCCCAATGTATGTAAAGCAGAGGGCTGAGCAGACAACCCTGACAGATGCCCCTATGAATAGTAAAAAAGGGCCCCTTATAGCCTTCTATGCACGGCCATAATATCAAGTTCTTATACAACACATAAAGAAAATGGATAAAAGAAACCAGTATCCTGTACCACTCAAGAACTTTCCATAAAAATTGATGAGAAATGTGATTAAAGGCCTTGCTTTAAGCAACCTGTAGTAATCTTTGATCTTTGTTTTCTTCTCTTATTACTTCAAAAGCTTGTCTAAAAGTACAATCAGAGTAAATCATTTTCCTCTCCGGGATAGCACTTGTTTGTCACGAGGAGACCATTTTGTTCCCCATTTGCTTTAACCGAGTATTAATGGCTCTTGCTAAAATTCTGCGTTAGTCACAGTGATGGGTCACCAATTAGATATCAGCAAAGTGTCACCACTTTTGTAAATCAGTGACACTAGTCCTTCTTTAAAACTCTTTCCATCTCTTTTGGTTTGCCACATAGTATTAAATAAGAACATAAGAACATAAGAGACGCCAATGTTGGATCAGGCCAAAGGCCCATCCAGTCCAACACTCTGTGTCACACAGTGGCCAGAAATACCAGTGCCATCAGGAGGTCCAGCAGTGGGGCCAGGACATTAGAAGCCCTCCCACTGTTGACCCCCCCAAGCACCAAGATGACAGAGCATCACTTGCCCCAGAGCCCCTAGCTATACCTTGTGGCTAATAGCCACTGATGGACCTCTGCTCCATATGCTTATCTAATTCCCTTTTGAAGCCGTCCATGCTTGTAGCACCCACCACTTCCTGTGGCAGTGAATTCCAAGTGTTAATCACTCTTTGGGTGAAGAATATTGGTGACATCGTGGGGGCTACACTCTGTTTTGGGGGCAAAACTCTATGGTTTGAAGCTAATTCTACCATAGAGTTTTGTCCAGAGTGTCACCAGATGTTAGGCACTTTTATGTAGTGGCCCATCACTTGTGGCCCCTCATGGATCACTGCCTTGTCGTGGCGAGGGGGCTTGCGCAGTTCAATGAAGCTGTGGGCTATGCCGTGAAGGGCCACCCAAGACGGACAGGCCACAGCAGAGAACTCAGACCAAGCGTGATCCACCTGGAGAAGGAAATGGCAACCCACTCCAGTATTTTTGCCAAGAAAACCCCATGGACAGTATCAAAAGGCTAAAAGATATGACGCCGGAAGATGAGCCCCTCAGGTCGGAAGGTGTCCAATATGCTACTGAGGAAGAGCAGAGGACAAGTACAAGTAACCCCAGAAAGAGTGAAGCGGCTGGGCCAAAGCCGAAAGGACGCTCAGTTGTGGATGTGTCTGATGGTGAAAGGAAAGTCCGATGCTGCAAAGAACAATACTGCATAGGAACCTGGAATGTAAGATCTATGAATCAAGGTAAGCTTGACGTGGTCAAAAATGAGATGGCAAGACTGAACATCGATATCCTAGGAATCAGTGAACTAAAGTGGACAGGAATGGGCGAATTTAACTCAGAAGACCATTATATCTACTACTGTGGCCAGGAATCTCGTAGAAAAAATGGTGTGGCCTTTATAGTCAACAAGAGAGTGCAAAAGGCAGTACTGGGATACAATCTCAAAAATGACAGAATGATTTCTGTCCGATTCCAAGGCAAACCATTCAACATCACAGTAATCCAAGTCTATGCCCCAACCACTGATGCAGAAGAGGCTGAAGTGGACCGGTTCTATGAAGACCTACAACACCTCCTAGAACTAACACCAAAAAATGATGTCCTCATCATCATAGGGGACTGGAATGCTAAAGTAGGAAGTCAAAAGGTAACTGGAATAACAGACAAGTTTGGCCTTGGAAAGCAAAATGAAGCAGGGCAAAGGTTAACAGAGTTTTGTCAAGAGAACACACTGGTCATAGCGAACACCCTTTTCCAACAACCTAAGAGGCGACTCTACACATGGACATCACCAGATGGGCAACACCGAAATCAGATTGACTATATAATTTGCAGTCAAAGATGGAGAAGCTCTATCCAGTCAGTAAAAACAAGACCTGGAGCTGACTGTGGTTCAGATCATGAGCTACTCATTGCAAAATTCAGACTTAAACTGAAGAAAATTGGGAAAACCACGAGGCCATTCAGGTTTGACCTAGATCGCATCCCTGATGAATATACAGTAGAGGTGAAGAATAGATTCAAGGGTCTGGATTTGATAGATAGAGTGCCTGAAGAACTATGGACAGAGGTTCGTGACATCGTACAGGAGGCAGCAATCACCACCATCCCAAAGAAAAAGAAATGTAAGAAAGCAAAGTGGCTTTCTGATGAGGCTTTACAAATAGCAGAGGAAAGAAGGAAAGCGAAAGGCAAAGGCGAAAAGGAAAGATTTACCCAACTGAACGCAGATTTCCAGAGAACAGCAAGGAGAGATAAGGAGGCCTTCCTGAATGAACAGTGCAAAGTAATAGAAGAAAACAATAGAATGGGAAGGACTAGAGATCTCTTCAAGAAAATTGGAGAAATCAAGGGAGCGTTCCATGCAAAGCTGGCCATGATAAAGGACAAAAACGGTAGGGACCTAACAGAAGCAGAAGAGATTAGGAAAAGATGGCAAGAATACACAGAAGAACTATACAAGAAAGACCTCAATGTCCTTGACAAACACGACGGTATAATCACTGACCTTGAGCCAGACATCCTGGAATGTGAAGTTAAATGGGCCTTAGAAAGCATTGCTAACAACAAAGCTAGTGGAGGTGATGGTATTCCAGCTGAGCTATTCAAAGTCTTAGAAGATGATGCTGTTAAAGTTCTGCACTCCATTTGCCAGCAAATTTGGAAAACGCAACAGTGGCCACAGGATTGGAAAAGATCAGTATACATTCCAATCCCAAAGAAGGGCAATGCCAAGGAATGTTCAAACTATCGCACAATTGCACTCATATCACACGCTAGCAAGGTCATGCTCAAGATCCTACAAGCTAGGCTTCAACAGTACGTGGATAGAGAACTACCAGAAGTACAAGCTGGGTTTCGAAGAGGTAGAGGAACGAGAGATCATATTGCCAACATTCGCTGGATTATGGAGAAAGCAAGAGAGTACCAGAAAAATATCTACTTCTGCTTCATTGACTATGCTAAAGCTTTTGACTGTGTGGATCACAACAAACTATGGCAGGTCCTTAAAGAGATGGGAGTACCAGACCACCTCACATGTCTCTTGAGAAACCTGTATAAGGGCCAAGAAGCGACAGTTAGAACCGGATATGGAACAACTGATTGGTTTAGCATAGGAAAAGGAGTACGACAAGGATGTATATTGTCACCTTGCTTATTTAATATATATGCAGAGTACATCATGCGAAATGCTGGCCTGGATGAATCACAAGCGGGAATTAAGATTGCTGGGGAAAAGATCAACAACCTCAGATATGCAGATGATACCACTCTAATGGCTGAAAGTGAAGAGGACCTCAAGAGCCTCTTGCTCAGGGTAAAAGAGGAGAGCGCAAAAGTGGGCTTGAAGCTCAACATTAAAAAAAAACTAAGATCATGGCATCCGGCCCCATCACTCCTTGGCAAATAGAAGGGGAAGTCGTGGAAGTAGTGACAGACTTCACGTTCCTGGGATCCCAGATCACCGCAGACTGTGACAGCAGCCATGAAATTAAAAGACGCCTGCTCCTTGGGAGGAAAGCGATGGCGAACCTAAACAGCATGATAAAAAGTAGAGACATCACCCTGCCAACAAATAATAATTTTAAATATTAATAAAATAATTATGGTGTTTAAAGTGTTAATAGAGTTAGAAAGAATTCAGCCCCACATATGCAGTATTCAATAAAGTTTACTGCAACAAGAAGATCTGGAAAAAGTATTAACTAACTGTAGGCCTTCCAACACCAGAGATACATCCCATTCAGGATATAAGAACTTACTTACAGGCAGAGAAGAAGCAGAAGAAAAGGCAGGGGAAAAAACAAAAGAACGTTCAAAAGGACTAAACATGCCCTCTGTTAGTATTTACATTAAAACTGTTCGAATGCTGTTGCCTCTCCAACAAAAGGTGCATCCTAGGTCTGGAAAGGCTGAAGGTCCTTGGACTCGATTCCCCCCCAGGATCCTTTGATCTAACAAAGTATTCAAAATAAAACCACAGTCCATCTTCCTTATGCAGTGCGGTTGCCATGTGGCCAGATGGGGGCTTCTAACCAAAGATTTCCAGTGATTTTTTTTTCCGGACACCTTTTCAATGTCCATACCTTTGACCCCAAGCCCAAGTGTTTTTCTGTATTTTAATACTTACAAATGGATAGCATCATCAGTGTATAACATGAATGAGAATAGCTAGTTTGAAGCTCAGAACTTTTAACCACCTATAATTAATAACATTCCTAGTTAGGGTTGCCAGATACTGTGTCCAATGTTTTTTTAAAAAGCTGTTTGTACTGGAAGGAGCACCCCCTCCACACACACACACAAAGCGGCAGAAGCTATTGTTTTATGCTTGGGCTTCACACCTCTGCCTCCAGGTGCAAACAGCATGAAGGGTGCTATTTGCACTGGGAGGAGCACTGTGTGTCCCCCCCCCCCCTATGAAGCAGCAGAGGCTGCTGCTTCTCGCTTGGACTTAGCACCACCTCCTCCATGCTGAAATTGCATACTTTGCACTATTTGGACTTGGTATGGTTTACAGTTGACCTGGACAGTTCAGTCTTTTCACTGACAGTTCAGGAAAAACGGGGGGGGGGGGGGAATCCTGCCCGTTTTTTTTCCGCCCCCCCCCCCCCCCCCGGCAGCCAGTGAAAATACCAGACTATCCGGGTCAATACCGGATACTTGGCGACCTTATTCCTAGTAGTACTAGGGGGACTTTATTCAGGATCAGCTGAATCTAACTCAGGTTATATTGACTGGGCTGCCAACTCTAACATAGGAAATTCCTGGATATTTTGGGGTGCAGTTTAATCCTAGAACATTGCCCCCAATATCATGATGTCACTTCCTGATTTTCACCAGCTTAAATTGCATACCAGTGGGATGCCAGAGTGCTTGTCCCTGCCTCCTGAATCTTCCTGGGAGTGCTGGGCAGTGGCCTGGCACCCCTACTCAGCAGGGATATGATGCTGCATCCTGTGAGGTCACACCCAACTCAAAGGTTAGCTCTTCAAACTCCTCCCCTTCCTAAGGTTGCCGGGGGCAGGGGAACCCCTGCTTTTGTGGGGTGTTTCCCTGCCACTGGCCCAACTGGCCCAAAAGGTGACATGATGATGTCACCCAGAAGTTACATCATCATATTGCCAATGTCACACACTGATGCACTAGTTTTTGGGCAAAATTCTAAGATAACATCAGCTGCAAATCACAGAGTTTTGCCCAATAACTAGAGTGTCATCCCCTGCATTGGCGATGTGATGATGTAACTTCTGCATGATGTCATCGCACCGTGCATGAAGACCCTGACAAGGATCCCCTCTCCAGCTGCCAGGTAGGACCTGGCAACCCTACCCCTTCCTGTGAAGTCACTTCCTTCCTTTGAAATTCAGATTTTAATTTTAAATTTCCTGCCATATCACTCAATCTAAAAAATAATTCTATGTAGCCTCTCTAAGACTTCCATTTATCTCCAGACTCCATGGTTCCTCTGTAGTCTGGAGATAAGTTATTGTAATTTTGGGCATGCCTAACTACTACATTTCAAAAAACCACCCTAACCCTAGGAGTCTCTTAGGTGGCAGGGTTAGGTGGGTCAGATGGGTGGAGTACAAGCATTCATCTTGGGGGGGAAGTCACATTCTGAAAATAAATACATGTTCTTTAAACTGAAGCTGTCATATCAGAAATGAAAAGTTCTGTTTTCTGTTAAATATTTTCTTAAGTGAGATAAATCTATGCTATGAAAAGGACAGTGTGCCCATTCTAATATTCTTACATTCTGTAATCAGGATTACACAGCTAGTGCCAGTCTCACGCCTTGTCCTGTCACTGTAGAGCTGGTGGATATGAATGAGAGTACCAACTGGCACTAATTGTGTGATCCTGATTATAGAATACAAGAATATTAGAATTACCTTGCTGGATCAGATCAAGTTCCCCTGTCTCAGCATTTTGTCACAGGAATAACAGTAACTCAGCAGGCATGATAATCATCCAGAAACTAGCTAGTCATCCAGCCATAGACTACAGTTCTGTCAACTCTTTCTCTACATTACTAGTTACTCTGAAGGAATCATCAGATAAATTTAATTTTAATTATATTTGTTTGAAGAAGCCAACTAGCTATTTTATTACCACAGTTTTGTCCCTCTATGTTCTGCTTACTCGCCTCTTTTCTACTTGCTGCATCAAGTTTATTGGGTTTTCTACATGAGCATGGGTCCAACTGTAAAACCACCGAATTTAGTAACAAGCCTGAGCATGCAGTTTCAGGAGGAAAAAGTGCTTGTGTGAGGGAAATGCATAAAGAATATTTCTGAGACAAGGATGGGTGGAAAAAATGAAATCAAATAAAAACGTGATAAGCGTGTGTTGTGCTGGAACCAAATAATACAATTACAGGAATGACTTATTTTATGAGTTGTGGAGGCTGAGTAAGTATATCATAGAATTTTGCCAATACACAAACCTGAGCAATACCATAAAGAGAGGAGAAATGTTCAGACATTAGTAGCTACAAATTAGTCTTTAACATATTTAAGGTAGAAAGAGATTTTATTTTTTAGCAGGAGAACCATCTCCATTGCACAGTTATGTTTTAAGTGAAAAGGGCCCTCTGTTTCCATATATGGCACCAGGATTGCCGGTTTTCCAGTGGGAAATACAACAAACTAGTAAACACTGTAATATTAATGACTAGGACATTTGGTAAAAATCATATTATATTACATTACATTACATTACATTACATTATATTGTATTATATTATTTATAATAAATAAAACTTTACAATATTACAAGAAAAAGTCCATCAATCTCAATGAGCACCCGGATATAAGCCCATTTCGGCCCAATCTTCCTCAGGAGTAATCCTATTGTATTGAAACGTGTCAGCCTCTTGCTACAGCTCTGTGTTATGTTAGGAGCAAATCGATGCTTTTCTTTATTTTCTTCAAATTATCCTGGAAAAAAACCATGGTATTTAAAATGAAAAGCAACATGAAGCTGAATGGAATATTATTTTTTTAAAAATTTAAATATTATTTTGTAATTTTGTAATTTTTTAGAACTTACTTCTGGTTCCATTTCAAGTGTTTGCATTAGGAGCAAGCCAGTCTTGTCTTCTTTGACTAGATGCAAAAGCCTTCAATATTATGCTGGCTTAAATGCTCTCCATGAACATTGTATTAATATTTATAGTAGTAGTAAACCAGTCCTCTTTATCTACCTGGCTGGAAGCCTTCAATTTTAAATTTGGCTGGCAAAATGCTATCTATAACAAGCTGGAACCCAGACTGTACAAAGAAAACTATTCTAATTAATTCCATGCAGATGCAAGTGGGATATCTCTTTCTTAAAGCTATAAAACATTAACAAGGTTGTTAAAGGCTGAACCTCTGTGTAATATTTCCAAATTCACTTGTAATTAATGTAATATTTTAAAGAGATGAACTGGACTCCATTTTTACATTTTAAATAAAATTTTACATTTTTAATTAATTGTGGAATCATCATCATCAATATAAAGAGTTAAACTGTTTAGAAATCATTCCAGAAACTTATCACTTCCTAAAAGACCTATTGGAACAACATTTATAAATACTTACTATGACATAGTCTTTTCCAATCCAATAACAATTTATATAGTTCCAGATATGATGAATCAAGTGGTCTCTCCAAGTATACTGTTAAAATTGCTACAACAGGCCCAGTCCAAAGACATTCTAATCATATATATCAATTATGCGTCAGTATCCCCGATATCTCCAGTGGGAGCAGGGCTTTCCCTGCTTCCAGTTCCCATTTCCCACCACCGCTCTGAAAAAAAAATGGCTGTAGGCTGAGGGCCTGACATCACTTCTGTGGAATACCTGGAACTGATGTTGCTCACTTTCTGGCAACTGCTAGAAAAGGACATCAGCCCTTTCTAGGAATTACCAGAAGCTCTATGGCTTTACATAAATTTTGTCAGTCATCTTCCATGTACCAGGGCCTTGTCTCCGACTGGTTGCCAGGCCAGAGACAGACTTCTAATAATCAATAGTGGGATAAATTTACAGCTATTACAATCTGACACTATCTCGTTCTTGTCATGGGGGTCTTTCACATTACCTTAAAAATCCACTTGCATCAACCAATGTAAACGTGTGTTTTTTCATGTTCACACAACTTTGTAAACATCCGCATAGTCAAAGCAATGGCATTCCCAGTAGTAATGTATGGCTGCGAGAGATGGACCATAGGAAAGGCCAAGCGCTGAAGAATAGATGCTTTTGAATTATGGTGCTAGAGAAGACTCTTGAGAGTCCCTTGGACTGCGAGGAGATCAAATCAGTCAATCCTAAAAAAAAATCAACCCTGACTGTTCCCTGGAAGGCCAGATACTGAAGATGAAGCTCAAATACTTTGGCCGCCAAATGAGAAGGGAGCACTCACTGGAGAAGGAGAAGAAGAAGAAGACATTGGATTTATACCCTGCCCTTCACTACCCAAAGGTGTCTCAGAGTGGCTTACAAACTCCTTTCCCTTCCCCTCCCCACAACAGACACCCTGTGAGGTAGGTGGGGCTGAGAGAGCTCTTGACAGAAACTGCTCTTTTTCAAGGACAGCTCTTATTAGAACTACGGCTTGCCCAAGGTCATCCAGCCAGATGCAAGTGGAGGAGTGGGGAATCAAACCCGGTTCTCCCAGATTAGAGTCCATACACTCAACCACTACACAAAACTGGCTCTGATGCTGGGAAAGATTGAAAGTAATAGAAGAAGGGGACCAAAGGATGAGATGGTTAGACAGTGATTGATGCAATGAACATGAAATTAAGCAAACCTCTCAATAGGGGAAACATTTCAGTGATCTAAGGTGCCTGCATTGGGGCAGCTTCCTCTTTGCCCTGTCTTGTGAGCAAGCAAGCATCACTCTCTCTCAGTCTGGTCTGGTCTTCTTTCTCTGCCTCTCTCTCCAGCCTGAGCCGGGATCATGTCCCCCTCTTCAATACCTCGAAGGTGCCTGTGTTGGGACAGCTTCCTCTTTGCTCTTCCTTGTGAGTGAGCGCTCTCTCTCTCTGGTCTGGTCTCTGCCTCTCTCTCCAGCCTAAGCATAGATCATGTCCCCCCTCTTCAATACGGAAGGCAATAAAGGTGCAAATAAATGATCTTTTGTGCTTCAGCTACTGTGATTTACACAAGAGTAAATGGGACTGCTCTCATGTAAAGAAGGTGGAATGAACCGGGCTGCTGAAATGCTCCAATGCATGTGAAGAAAAAAAAAAAGGAAAAAACCCCAGAACAGATGGAAGTCTGAATGGATCGCATTTATTGCGCAATGATCAGTAGTGGTACAACATGTGCAAAAATGCAAAAGGCAGCTGCAGTCTGAAAACCCTCAAGAACAAACTGAAGTTTTATGTGATAGTATTATAAACATGAAATTGAGCAAACTTCAGAGGACGGCGGAAGACAGGAAGGCCTGGTGTGAACTGGTCCATGGGGTCGCAAAGAGTCGGACTCGACTGTGCGACTGAACAACAACAACATTAATACATCTGTTGTATGTTGATGGCTTCTAGAAAATGAGGTGCAAGAAATTGCAAGTACATAAATAGGTACTGCTTTGGTGGGAAGGTAACAGCGTTCCGTGCACCTCGGCATCTAGTCATGCCGGCCACATGACCACGGAAATGTCTTTGGACAGTTCTGGCTCTTCAACGTGGAAACAGAGATGAGCACCACCCTCAAGAGTTGGATTTGACTGGCTTTCGAGCAAGGGAAGCCTTTACTTTCACTGATATAATTAATAATGCATAATACTTTTTTTTACTACACCAGAATTGTGTAACACATCTCATACCACATGACAATCTGCACTTAAGTAAAATTCCTTCTTCTGTAAATCTGTTAAAGGTCCCAATCCCTGTCTCCCTAGCAGTGCAGGACAAGCTGCTATACCATTTACACAGATAAAACTAAAAGCAACTCATGTAGATTTATCTTGTTATATTTTATAGGGTGAACTATTCTGAAGTCATGGGGCAGGCAAAATGGAATGGAAGGTTTAAAAACCCTATACAACAAAATTAATTAAAACAGCTTAGCTGAAGAAGTAAGAGGGTGCAAATGACATGATTTAATCTTTTGAAGTGTTTGAAAGCTGGGTTACTTGCTAAACAGGCACCAAAAAGCAGGGGGGAAGCTCATAAAGCTGATAAGCAGATTTTAATTAAATGGTAAACAGTCATTTCTTAAACTGTTTATCCCACATTTCCCTGTCCTTCTCCATTTGGACTTAAACAATGATAGCCAAGAAAAGCTGAATTTGGGGTCTAGTCTTCAGCCTCCTGTGATGTTATTTAGAACGTAGCTTTACAAATGAACACAACACAGGTTGTATGTACTGTAACACACACACACACAGAGAGAGAGAGAGAGAGAGAGAGAGAGAATCAACTGCAGAGTTTGAAGAAAATGTCTCTGATGTATAATGGCTAACCCTGAAACCAGAAATTATTTTACAAGCGCCAGTGCTAGTTGCCATGGTTTCCAAGAGGCAGTAACTCCAAGGTCATTTTCTGAAAATCCTTGACTATTGATGTCAGCACAGTGATATCCTCACCATTCTGAATGCGCTCTTCCAAGCTTCAACACTGCAGGAACGAACTGGGGTTCAACTGCTGCTACCTTAACAAAATGCTCAACAAGAAATAGTTTCTGCAAGCAAACAAATCATATCAGCAGAATGAACTTTGTAGGCTTCGGATATTTCCTAAGTAGCTTTGCCAACTTCTGGGAATTTCTATGCATATTTTGAGGGGGAGAGAATTGATTTTACTCATGTCACAGCATTTGGCAATCATAGGATGCTGCTTAGGACAGCGGTTTGTATGGGGATGATGTTTACTGCAAGGGCAGGTGGCAACAGGCCTTCACTGCCACCTCTGTCTTGGGCTGCTTCCACACAGAGGCTTTGTTCTGCCCTGGCCCTGAAATAGGAGCAGGGTTTTCAGAGCATCCACATGCTATCACCTTCCATCCATGCTCCTTCTACCGCCTGCCATGGGAAACCATTGTTTCCTCTGATGTTTCTGGAATCCGCTTTGATCAAATCATTAGGAAAACATCAGCATCAAAGTACATTTCCCCACAGTGTGGACAGGAAGGGATGGCTTGCTGAACCTCTCCACTCACATCACAGTCAAGGCAATAGAAAAGAGCAAAGTCAACAAACCATCTGAAGGTTCCATCCAAAAGGCAGGGGGTCAGGAAGGTCTTGAGTTCAGGGTCCAAAGCTGGAGAGCCAGGACAGGAGACGGGGGCTGGGTTTCTAGCTGAAAAACAAGCACAGATGAGCAGAGCAGAATGCAAGGCAGCAAGCAAGTTAATGCGCTGTTCACTGAGTGAATCAGCTCACAGAGGGTGTGACAACCAAGACTGCTTCCACAACAACCCCTGCTCAGCATGTTCCTTTTATCTGCCTAATTCACTGACTCATCCCTGAAGCACAGGTATTGCTTCTTACCGCTGTCATTCCTGCTCCTGTAACAGCTCTGCTTCAGCGGTTAGTGCTGATCACTGTTTTGCAATTAACCAGTCCCTTCTTCATCTCTCCCAAGCTGTCAAATGTTCCTGACATCTCCTGCACTTGGCTGGTTCAGGAGAAGCTGGTGGTGACTGATCTGTGTTCTGTTTCTTCCATGTCGTGCCAGAATGAGCAACCCTCATTTCTTCATGCTTCTTTCACTGGCTCTGCCTCTAAACCCAGCTGCACAGGCAGGCTGAAAAGTAGTGGTGTTCCAGGTGTAGCACAGTGAAATCAGCTCTCATTTATTAATTACATAGGAACAATAAAGGATCACTTAGCCGGTGCGAGGCCAGCTTATATTGGTGCACACCCTCACACCCAACACACCCCCAATTCCCGTGATAGGTTCTATATACAGGGCCCCGGTAACAATAGGTTCTCTTCAGGATCCTAGCGCTCTCATTGGTTCTCGCTAGGATCCGTGGGGGCTATTGTTCTAGACCTGAAGGTCTGTGAGTCCAGTAGACCACATGGACGGGTGCACGTGGTCGCGGCCACCTTAATACATAACACAGGCATTCCACTGGTGCAGGGCCTGACTCTTCCATTTCCTCATCCTCCAAGGAGGTGGCAGATGGCTGGCTCACAACAGAGGGTGAGGGTGGAGGTGGGAGTTACCCTGCTCTCAGCAGGCATGTGGCAATCCTATTGGATTCTGTGAGGCAGGCCTGCACTCACCCAATTACAGATAGGTATGATGTCTGAATGCAGCCTGTACTGTTTTAGATTGCATGCAGTTAATCTTATTGAGAAAAAATGGCAACATTTCTGCTGAACTGAACATTTAATAAAGTGTACTGAAGTTCTCTGTTGAAAGTGTAATGTACCAGGAATGGCTTTTAAAGTAAGAATTGGCTTTCATGAACATAAATTGAAAGGAAAATCTACTCCATGCTTATTCTGTTATATGAAACTACTTCCATATTCTAGCACTTGAATGCTCTTTTAATGAACCAAGACTCACCCTCACCACTTGTTATGAGTTGAGTGTTCCAGAACACAGCAGAGTATTTTTTTTTCACCTCTAGTTTTATTATCTGGTATCTTTAAATCCTGGACCCAGGCTCTTTCCCAATCTATTTCTTAAGCAGCAATATTAAGCTCCCAAAGTGGCTCACAATACATAAACAACATCACTCCATCTTAAAAGGCTCATCCCATCAGGACATTTTCTTATATACTCGCACAAGCCTCATTGAACTGAATGGGAACGTGACTGCCAGTTATTGTTATCAGTATTTATTTCATTCATATCCTTGCTTTTATTTATTTATTTTTATTTATTTATTTTCGCATTTATATCCCGCCCATCCCGTAAACGGGCTCAGGGCGGGTCACAACATTTCAATGAATACAATAAAATTTAAAACACATTAAAACATATAAAATCAATAGTCATGCTTGCCGTAGGGAGAATCTGGCCCATTGATGTAACTAGGTATGGCCAGTTATCAGTAGGTGGGAGACTGCAACCTCGGGGGTGGGCATATTTCTCCCCAGTGGGGACCCAAAGTGGCTGACATCATTCTCCTTCCCTTCATTTTATCTTCAGAACAACCCTGTGAAGTAGCTTAGGATGATAATGTGTGGCTGGCCCAAGGTCATCCAGCAAGCTTCCATGGCAGAGTAGGGAACTGAACCTGTATATCTCAGATGTGTGATTGCCAGGTCCTCCCTGGCCACCAGTGGGGAATGGGGGGGTAGGATTGCCAGATCCAGGTTGGGAAACCCCTGTAGATTTGGGGGTTGAGCCTGGGGAGGAACGGACCTGTGTGAGGTACAATGCCACCCGCCAAAGCAGCCATTTTCTCCAGGGGAACTGATCTCCATAATATGGAGATGAACTGTAATTCCAGGGGATCCCCAGGTCCTACCTGGAGGCTGGTATCTCTTCACAGATTCTAGTCTGAGACTGACTATTATGGCACACTGGCTCCCCACAAACTCATCAATTTGGATTCCTGATATTATTTTGTACCAAACAATATTTATAGGAATGAATCTTTTCAGTAGTAAACACAGCCCAACCATATCAGGACACAGTATTGCTACATCTGGATAATGGCTGCAGGACCTCAGGGGTGAAAAGTCTACTATTTTGACACCTTTAAATCTGTTGAGACCATGTGACAGTGAAATGCCGTTGCATGGCAATAAATGCTGTCCTGGCTGGTTAATTGTAGGGTTTTACATGGCCCAGACATGGAGGTGGAAGACAACTGGAACACTTTCCTGAAGCTTGAGTGTCCAAGACAGGATGTCTCAGGATGCACGTCCATTATCATGATGACCTTCTTATATCACTCCACAAATAATTTTTTCCCCATGAGATTATATGTATGTGACGGGGGCGGGGAAGCACGGGCCCATGGTACAAGTCTACCTCAGGCCCAAAGATGAATGTTTGAGTCTTGAGCAATGCTCCCTCTAAGCTGTGGAGTCCTGTGAGCAAAAATTCTACTTTGTGAGCTACTGGCATTGAAGTTGTGAGCAAGTGATTTGGCTACTGCATGAATTAGTTTGCTCTGGAGCCATCCTTCCTGAGCGAAGACAAAAATGTGTGAGCCAGAGGCTAAAAAACCGTGAGCTAGCTCACACCAACTCAGCTTAGAGGGAACACTGCTCTTGAGGTTTTACAGCAAAGATATTATTTAGTTCAGTTTCCAAACCCATGTCTCTTGCCAGCAGAAATCCACTAAGACCACACAAAGCATGGTTAATTATGTTAATCTCCACTCTCATTATAAACCAATCTTTATAACTGTTTTACTGTTAATTTTCCTGTTTTCTCCCCTTTGGGGCTGCTTAGATTCATACCATACACTCATTAATCTATCTTGCAGCAATTAGAGGATCTTGTGCTCAGAATCCACAGACAGCCACAGACATTTGGACTATAGGCTCTTGCTACAGTGCTGAAAAACTCCATTTTCATTTGGGTCAAATACATAGCGGTGATGGCAGAGCAAAGCCTTGATTGATATAATTTGAATATATTTTATATGTTGTTCTTTATGCTTTTAAATATTTTTACCCTGAGCTTATTTTAATTGTGTAAAAGTGATATGCAAATAGAGCAGCAATGGAGTAAGTTTGAAAGTATTATGGAAATAATTTTAGAAGGTTCAAAAAACTTGTAGCTTCTTCTTGTCAACTCATTCTGCAAACAGCTGCATATTAAAAATATATAATTCCCCAGGAGGAAGACAGAATTTTAGTATGGATTATTGACCTGAAATTCACTGATAGATTACTTGATAACACCAAATGGATATTATGTCAGAACAAAATTACATAAAATAATGAAGACTGTGAAAATACTATTATAGATTAGCAGTTACAAAGTGTGCCTTTCACATGAAAACTCATACCTTGAATAAACTTTTGTTGGTCTTAAAGGTGCCACTGGATTCTAAATTTGTTCTAACAAAAGTATTGTGAATTTTATTTACAAAAATACAATATATGTCATATAGTCAATACATCACAAACTGTCTTTGAGTGCACCTCAAATTTCCTCTCACAAACTTCCTAGTTGGCAGATTTTCTATGGAATTTCATTGTTATATTAGACCATTTAAATTGAGGCACAGTATTTGTGAAAGTAAAGCCTGCCAAATTTTCAGTATTGCAACTGGAAATCCTTAGTTTACATATGATAATGTTCTTGTTAAGAAGGTCTAAAGGAAGTGCAGGACAATATCAGAATCATAGAAAATCTGTTAAAGGGCAAGTTTGTGGTAGGAAACTTTGGGGAACATAAACTTTGAATGTTTGTGAACGCTATCTATTTTTTTGAACAGCATCCTTTAAAACATAGCCGATTTATGATTGTATCCTGCTCAGGGCCCAAGCACTGGGGAAGAAGGAACTTTTCCAGGGCCCAAAAATCCTGAGGGCTTTGCTGGTCCAGGCTGCAATACCAGTTGGAGATGGGAAGGATGGGGGGTGCCCTTAGTGACAGCGTGACCTCACTTTTAGAGGAAACATGGAAGTCACATCACACCTTAGAGTTTCTGGCAGTTCCTCAAGAGTACTGGTATAACTTCAGTGTTTTCCCCAGAAGTGACATCATGCCATATTATTATTTTCTCCCACCACTGCTCTGAACAGCAGTGAGAAAGGGGAACTGGGAGCAGGGGCTTGATAGCACTACTGCAACTCCATTTTGACATTGTTGCTGCCACACAGCTGACTTATGGCAACCTCACTTGCTAAATCACTGTACGAGTCCTTTGTTAGCGCGATCTAACAGCAACCCACAGGATTTTCATGGCAAGAGACATTCAGAGGTAGTTTGCCATTGTCTGCCATTGTGTCATGACCCTGGTATTCCTTGGTGATCTCCCATCTGACCCAGGTTAGCTTCCAAGACCTGATGAGATCGGCCAAGCCTGGGCTACCCAGGTCAGGTACAGCTCCATTATCATGGAGAAAAAACAAGGAGGATAAATTATGGATCAATTTCCATAGGTATACTCAAGAATTATTTCCTTGTATCTAGGACTGGTATTTATATGGGGTGCCCAGGTCATGTGAGGGGAGTGGCAACGCAGCTCCAGACTTTCTTGGAGGACGCTAAGATTCTGGACCCCTTCCAGTCTGGCTTTCGCCCCACCCATCGGATGGAGACGGTGCTGGTCGCCCTGGTGGATGACCTCTGGAGATACCTGGATTGAGGCAGATCAGCGCTGCTGATACTTCTCAATCTGTTGGCAGCATTTAACATGGTTGACCATGAGGTGTTAACCCACCGCCTTGCCAATGCTGGGATATAGGGGCTTGCCTTGCAATGGCTAGCCTCCTTCCTTCAAGGTCAGGGACAGAGGGTGGAGCTTGGAGTAGAACTATCCCAGCGACACCCACTGGAATGTGGGGTGCCGCAGGGAGCAATTCTCTCCCCTATGCTATTTAATATCTATATGCGCTCCCTTGCCCAGATTATCCGGAGGTATGAGCTGGGGTGTCACCAATATGCAGGTGACACCCAGCTCTATCTACTGATAGATGGTCACCCGGATAGGGCCCCTGGAGATCTGGAGGAGGCATTACAGGCAATGGCTGGATGGGTACGTCAGAGCCAACTGAAGCTAAATCTATCTAAGATGAAGGTCCTGTACTAAGATGGAGTCGCAGGGGACTGGGACAGGGGATCAGGCTCCCAGCCTTCGACAGGGTTCCACTGGTCCTGACACTGGGGGTAAAGAGCCTGGGGGTGTTCCTGGATGCCTCCCTTTCACTGGAGGCCCAAGTAACTGCCACTGCTAGGTCAGCCTTTTTCCATCTGAGGCAGATCAGGCAGTTGGCTCCATACCTCACCCCCCAAGACTTAGCTACAGTGATCCATGCAATGGTCACTTCCAGATTGGATTACTGTAACTCTCTCTATGTGGGGCTGCCTCTGACTCTGCTCCAGAAGTTGCAGCTAGTGCAGAATGCAGCAGCGTGGGTGTTGATGGCGATGCCTGTATGGGTGCACATCTGCCTGGTGCTGCGCGACCTGCACTGGCTGCCTATCAAATTCCAGATCCATTTCAAGGTACTGGTACTTACCTTCAAAGCCCGATATGGCCAGGGGCCAGCATACCTTCGAGACCAACTCTTCCCATATGAGCCTCGTAAAGCACTAAGGTCCACCAATCAACATCTTCTGGTGGTCTCCGGCCCCATGAACATCCGACTTGCTTTGACCAGGGCCAGAGCTTTTTCGGCCCTGACCCTTACCTGGTGGAATGAGCTCCCATATGAGATCAAGGCCCTGTGGGATTTATTACAATTCTGCAGGGCCTGTGTTATGTACGGACATACATTCACTATGTGGTTCAATATGACACTAGGCTAGAGCTTCAGGCACAAGCTCCATAGACGCAACGGTATCGTAAACCCAGCTGTCGGATTGGTCCCTGTTGCAAGACAGACCAATCCAGGGGGACCCTGTTTCTGGCGGGAACTAATCCCATTGGTCCCAAGCCTGCAAAGATAATGCATTATGTTCTTACCCTGTGATACTACATGTATGCCTGAGCTTCAGACAAGGCTCTATAGAAGCCTGATATTCTAAAGTGCACGTTCTGATTGGCTGCTTTGCACAGTGGACCAATCAGAGCATAGGAATGGTTCTGGAAGGAACAACACCCATTGGCTGTTATGTACACATTATGATTGGTTGTTATCTGTTTATGGGTGTGGTTTTGCCCCATTCGAATCATATATAAATCAGCCTTGTTCTATGTATTTTTGTCTAGTGTTGTTAAGAGCTGAATAAAATGAAATCACTTGTTTTGGAAAAGCTGCCTCGATCTCAGTTCATAATAGCCTGCACGACGGAGCTCTTTCAGTGAGCTTTCAGTTGAGGCAGCAGGCGTCCCCCTCCTTGGGTCAGCCCCCCTCTGTAGCCTGGGTCCAAGATCCAAAGTTTTATAGATCTCTGGAAAATTTAATCTCTACTACCGTGAACCACTGAAGTATCAGGTTTTTTACTAGAGTTGTATGGCATATATGAGTTATGTTATTTTATACTGTGTTTTAACATGGTTTTAATTGTATTGTATTTTATACTGTTGGAACCCATCCTGAGCCTGTTAAGGGGAGGGTGGGATATAAATCCAAATAAATAAATAAATAAATAAAATGTACTGGAGCCAATGAGAAGCAGGAATACGGCCAAACAAGCAACATCCTGAACAGGGAGGTGCTGGGTCAGCCCACAAGTATGCTTGTGCAGTAAAACCAAGAATTGTTGTTTGAGAAAGAGACAGTGACTGTAGGCAGAAACTTAAAGTTGGCATAGGAAAATAGTTGCCAACCTCCAGCTGGTGGCTGGAGATCTCCTGAGATTAGAACTGATCTGATCTCCAGGGAACAGAGATCAGTTCACCTGGAGCAAATGGCTGCTTTGGAAGGTGGATTCTTTAGCATTGCTCCCCCCTGAAGTCCCTTCTCTCCCCAAATCTCACCCTCCTCAGGCTCTGCCCCCCAAATATGGTATTTCCCAACCTGGAGCTGGCAACCTCATTTAGAAATATCTCACTTATCAAAATGCTACAGGCATTTATTTTTATTTAACATTTCTGTGCTGCCTTTCCACCCAAATAGAGTCCCCAAGACAGGCAAACATCAAGCAATAAAACATTTTTAAAAATTCAAATAAAATATATATTTGTTGTTGTTCAGTCACACAGTCAAGTCCGACTCTTTGCGACCCCATGAACCACATCACGCCAGGCCTTCCTGTCCTTCACCGTCCTCTGGAGTTTGCTCAATTTCATGTTCGTTGCATCAGTAACAATGGGTGATTTCCCACAAGCGCTGCTCTGCGCTCACTCCTCCCTTTTGCCCGATGGTACGTGTCAATTTCACACAAGCTGCTGCGCTGCTGCAGCTTCGAGTGATTTTCCCTGCGTCTACTCAATCCTCAAAAAACAGGATTAAGTAGATGCGGGGAAAATCGCACGAAGCTGCGGAGCAAAATGCAGTGTGCAGCAGCTTGTGTGAAATTGACACGTACCATCGGGCCAAAGAGAAGAGTCACCCATTGTCTAACCATCTCATTCTTTGCCATCCCCTTCTTCTGTTACCTTTAGTCTTTCCCAGTCTCTTCCAGTGAGTGCTCCCTTCTCATTTGGTGGCCAAAGTATTTGAGCTTCAGCTTCAGTATTTGTCCTTCCAGGGAACAGTCAGGTTAGATTTCCTTTAGGATTGACTGATTTGATCTCCTTGCGGTCCAAGGAGCTCTCAAGAGTCTTCTCCAGCACTACACACACACACATACACACTAATTCATTTAGAATATATAAACAGATATAAAAGCAAAAATCAGGGAGGAGGCCAAGAACAGCTATTGGGGTATGTCAAACAGAACAAAAAAGTTAGATTCAGGTGGGGTAGTCGTGTTGGTCTGAAACAGCAGAACAAAGTTCAATTCCCGCGACACCTTTAAGACCAGAACAAAAAAGTCTTCACCACAGGAACTAGCAGTCACACTGCAGCTATGAGATCCTGGTGACAACCCCATTTATAAGCTCTGCAGGGATTCAGTTCTGATTGGCATAGCAGCACAGGGGGAGGAGTGGCTCCTGTCCTGTCTTTCTCCTGCACTGTTTTCCTGAGCTGAGATGGTGCTGGGGAGCACTATTTGGCCCAATGGGAGACTGCACATAGGTGTGTGGGGGAGTCCCCCTCTCTCGTGTGATTATCTATAGGCTTGGCCAGAAGTAGGTTTGCCAACTCTGGGTTGGGAAATACCTGGAGATTTTTTTTGGGGGGGTGGAGCCTGGAAAGGGTAGGGTTTCAGGAGGAGAGGGACCTTGGCAGGGTATAATGCCATACCCTGCCTCCTCCTGCCAAAGCTGCCATTTTCTGCAGGGGAGCTGATCTCTGGAGATCAACTGTAATACCAGGAGAGTCCCAGGCCCCACCTGGAGGCTGGCAACCCTAATCAGGGACCCCAAATTGAGGGTTAGAAGGCACAAAGCTCACTTCCAAATTCTAATGGGTGTACAACCATTATAGCATGATATGAGAGCTTCTGAGGGCTTATCCATAGTTATAAGAGCCCTCAAATGGCCTTTTGTAAAAAAGTGGTTTAGCACCACTCATGGTACACACTCAAGATTTCAACAAGCATCTTTCTTGAGGGCTCTAAACCATAATCTTCCTTTCTTTGCATTGGATTGCGGCAAAAGCTCTTATCGCTGAGAAGAAAGCTGCTGTCCAAAGACAGAGGGAGGCAGTTTACTTTTCCTCCTAACAAGAACTAGTCTGTTTGCTTGACTCACTAGTTCTGGTAGGTCCCATTGTTCTATCTACATTTCGAAGAAGTGCACAGTACATTTACAAAGTTTTGTTTCTCGTAACCTTTTTACTGTGTTGCAAATTCTGATTTCTTTCGATTATCAGATCCCTCCCCCAGTTTTTCCTTACAATTCTGTGCCCAAGTTTTTCATATGTTCTGCTAACCTCTGCTCATTAGATAATGTAGGAGTTCTCTGCCTCTTTTTAGAAGAGAATTAATGAGTGTCCTCAGCAGTTCGGTAAACAGTTTGGTTTATTATATATTTATTTACATCATTTATAGATCACCTTTCTTTCTGAGGCTCAAAGCAGATTACAAAATATAAAAAACAATCCAATCAGACAGCATAAGATATCCAATAGACAATACTGGCTGGGGTCAGGAGACTGATCCAGGAAAGGGAGGCAGCTATTTAAACAGAATATACTCTGCATGTCCCCAGGAGCCCATTTTTCATTCCCTAGCTTTATGTTCTGCCCTCCATGTTTTCATTAAAAGTTTCTGTTGATATCCCAAAAAAATTGTGGGCATAAAACAATTGGTTCTAAGGATTCTTTCATAGTATTTTTATTCCTTCTATTACATCATTTATAGTTTGCTTTTCTCTCTCAGACCTTTTCTGCATATATCTCTGAGCTTGGGGGGGGGGAAATAGTAAATACACTGGGACATTTATATGCAAATATTATTGAGTACTTTCTACCCCACCCACTTTTTCAAGGGCTCAGCTCAGACTACACAAAGGAGGCTTAGTGACTAATGAGACATCTGGGAATTCCCACTGCACTGACTTTCTTGAAGTCTGTTCTCAGTCTGGCCTCTGAACACTATTCTCAGTGTCTGCATGAGACACTGCATGTCTTGGTTTTAGATGGATTTGCAGGTATGTATCAGAATCCATTTAAAAAAAAATTAGCTACCCACATGCATCCCATCTGTGCAACTTTATTGTGTTTAGCTAATAAGTATAGGTTAAAGAAGACTCTTTCTTCTCTTCTATAGGTGTGACCATATTGGGCAGCTCAGTTCAGACACTTCAGGTAAGAAAATAGTAGCTTGGATCCTATTTAGCACACACAGTGCAATGTTCTCAGAAAGTCAGCTTTTCAGCCCCAATCTTGCTATGCCCTGCTGTGCCCCCACAAATTGTGCTCCCAGGAATTGTTGGAGACCATGCTTCCAGGGAAGAACATGGGGGTAATGTGAGGGTTTGCAGGGGGAAGGAGAAATTGGCATGAATCACATACCCAGGGGTCATTTCCTAGAAAAAGAGGTGCAGGAGCTCATTTGCATAACTCATTTGCATATGCCACACCCCCTGACAAAGAGCGGGCATACAAACATGCCTAGGTTCCCTGCCTGATCATTTCCAGGTGCCCCGTAGCTGCGGGGCACCTGGAGAAGATCGGGCAGGGAACCCAGGCATGTTTAGATTGCCTTTCTCTCCCTTCCCCATCTGGGGAAGGGAAAGAAAGGCATTTAAATCCCCCCCAACTGGAGAGGCTCAGGGGAAAGGGGGTGCAGGGAGGCAGACATGCCTGCATTCCCTGCCCGATTTTCTCCCGGTGCCCTGTGAGACACCTAGAGAAGATAGGGCAGGGAACCCAGGCATGTGTAGAATGTCTTTCTTTCCCTTCCCTAGATGGGGAAGGGAAAGAAAGTCATTTAACCCCCCCTGCCCCGAGTTTTTCCGCAAAAGCGGAGCAGCTCAGGGGAAGGGAGGCATGTCTGCCCACCTCCCCTTCCCTTCTCCAGCGGGGGGGGGGGCTCCTTACTGCCAGAGCACCACTCTGCCATGGTCCAGCAGGAAATGACCCCTGCACACACACCCATTTCTATTTGTGGAAATTATTGGGATATTTGGTCAATTTAGCAGAGTTTGCTCAGTCATAGAAGTGTGATATTGAGTTCAGTAAAATAAATCTCCCAAGAACTATATCGCAAAAGTAAAACTTACATTTAATCAAGTAGATTCAGTTCAAATTCAGGTTACAGTCGAAAGGAGAGAGAAGCCTAATCTAAGGAGTACTTTCCTTATCACAAGTGGACAGATAATCCAGCATCATGTGTATGGAAGTATGAGGGCACTGCTTCTACCAGAGAGACATGTAGAGACATGTGATACCATGAAGAGTCATGCAGAGAATGGAGAGAACAAAGGACATTGGGGGTGGGGGGAGTGTCAGATAGCAGCTCCCAAATTAAGACAGAGAGACATCCCATTCAAGGAGATAACACTTATACACACTTCGAGTGATGTAGTGCCCCCCCCCCCAGTCCAGGCATTCTGAGTCGCTCACTGCAACAGAAGTGCTTTACACCAGTAGAGAACATCATTAGGGTCTAGGTCATAATATCCATTTAAAGTTTACTTTCTGGCTTCTTTCAACTGGGCTGAATTCAACAGGGTTGAATTAGGCTTAAGCATGCCTAATTCTGTGCTTGATAATTTGGAAGTATATTATTTAGAAGTAAAGCCCAGGGGGACTTCTTCCAAGATCAGTATTAGATTGGGGATACCACGTTTGTTTATAACAAATGTGAATTCTCTTAAAGCAGAGCAGTACCCTGCCTAGGGTTACCAGCCAAGGACTGCCAACCCTGGGAGCTTTTGCCAGGGTCTCATGATTCTACAACATCATTTATGGTCACATAACCAGAAGTGACATCACAATGTTGTCATGATCCTCTAACAATCCACCCAAACTCTATTGTTTTACCATATAGTTTTAGAGAATTGCTAGACTGGGGATTGCTATGGTTTTACCATACAGTTTTGGGGAATTGCTTGAGTGTAGTGGCAACATATGACATCACTTCTGGTTATGCAATCAGAAGTGATGTCATGCTGTCATCGCAACATCATTTTCCCCAATTTCTCCAGCTGCTGCACTGGGCAGCAGCGAGGAACCAGAGGCAGGGGGCTGCTACAGCAGGAAACCTGGTCCTCCTAACCCTGCCTTTAAAATGACCTTCTCAATGCATACTGCTTTCATTCCCCCCCCCCAGATGATTTTGTTAATGCAAGGTTATTTATTTAGGGTATTAAATATACCCCCTAATGGGGGCTGATGTATTAGTTAATGTAGCAGAATTGCACAGTCATAGAAGTGTGGTATTGTGTGCAGTAAATAAACTCCAAAGAAGTATATTGCAAAAAGGTAAAACGTACATTTTTTGAGGTAGATTCAATTCACATGCATGTTGCAGTTGTAAGGAGAGAGAGGAGCCTAATCTAAAAATTACTATTCCCTATTACAAGTGGCCACTACTCCAGCATCATGTGCATGCAAGTAAGATGGCATAGCTTCTAAGGAGAGATCTGTAGATGCGTCCTGCTCCTTGAAGAGCCAGGAGGAAAAGAAAGAACACAAGGAACACAGGAAGTGAAGGAGGAGTAAGAGAGAATCTCCTAGGTTATACAAACAGAGTCATCTAATTCATTGAGAAGATAACACACATACACATCTAGAGCAATGTAGCACCCTCCAATGTCCAAGCATGCTGCGTTGCCTTACTCCAACACCTCTCCTGTCTCTGGACACAGTCATGACCCAAAATGGGTAACAACAGTAAATATAATACATAAATACTTACCTATTAAGATCATTAAACAGCTGTTTTGCAGCCTCATCAGAAGGCCCCCAGAGCGGGTGCTGTTCTTACGTTCTCAAGAGCAAAGGGACTGTTCGGAGATCCTGCTGTGATTGCTGCCAGGGTTCATAATAGGAAAAGGTGCTGTTTCAAGTATGTTGGCCCCAGGCCATGAAGGGCATTAAGGACAAGTACCAGCACCTTAAATTGGAACCCGGAAACAAAAAGAAGAGACTTCAAAACTAGTGTAATGTAGTCCTGATAACAAAGGGCTGTGACATTTTGTGAAACCTGAAGTTTTTCAGTCAACTTCAAGGGTAGCCCCTTGGAGAACATGTTACAGTAATCTAGGGTACCATAGCATGGATCAGCATGGCCCAATCAGATGTCTGTGGACACCAGGTCAACTTTTGAACTAAAAGCAACTGAAGAAAAAATACTTTTTTTTGCTACCATGCTTACCTGTTTCTCTTACAATAGTCTTAGATCTAATAGGACGCACAAATTTTGTCCTTCAAGAAAATGTGCATCCCATCAATAGCAGAGAGAACTACCCATTCACTGCAGATACCCTACCATCCAGAATCTTCCCCATTTTACTTGGATTCTGTTTATCCTTCCTCAGCCACTTGTCCACCTCATTCAGGCACTGCTTCAGCCCTGAGTTGGTCGCTCCCGGCAATTTGATCGAGTCATATACAACTAAGTGCCATCAGCATGTTGATGGTAACCCGATTCAAAACTATATATGATCAATCTACCAGTGCCTGACTGCAACAGAAGTAAGGGCAGATGGAGCAATTCTGCCACTATCATTTCATCATTTTTCACAGAAAAATCAGATACAAGATATAGTTTGCTAATATCAAACTATCTGCAGCAGGTTTCTTTAATAAAGATTGGATAACTGCTTCTTACAAGGGCCTCAGAAGAATCCCCTCCCGTAAAGAGGCATTCACAAGCATTTTGTAGATCAAAGGTCTCATTACCTCATGACAAGATTTTATAAGCCATAAAGGACATAGGTCTAGACTGCAAACTGTAGCTTTCACACTCCTCTGAGTTCTTGTCAATATCTCTCAGGGAAATTAAACTGAAGGGCTCCAAACATCATGAAATGCTGGATTTTCTTGGCATTTTAATAAAACAACAAAGAATCCTTTACAATGTATCTTTAGTTTTTATGTACCACTTCGGTGGGAAGGTAACAGCGTTCCATGCGCCTTGGTGTTTAGTCAAGCCGGCCACATGACCATGGAAATGTCTTTGGACAGCGCTGGCTCTTCGACTTTGAAACGGAGATGAGCACCGCAACCCTAGAGTCGGATTCAACTGGCTTTCAAGCAAGAGAACCTTTACCTTTGCTTTACTATTCCATTCATGCTGGACTTCTCACCAAATACACATGTCTTTTCATCCCTAAATAGTTGATTAATTTCAATGTCTATTTCCCCCAAGAAGATTTCTGGTGCTTGGGTCATTTTGCATAGGACTGTAAAAGCAAAATCAGCTGAAAGCTAATGGCAGGAAGCAAATCTCAAGAGATGCCAGCAGAGGGCTGCACACTGAAATCCTTGCCACTCTTGATAAATATTAGCAGTATTAGTCACTTCTTCTGGAGAAAAAGCACATATGAGGGTCATACACTAATTCATAGGTTTCATAAGGTTTGTTCAGTCTGTAACAAGAAATTGCTGCTGACAATGTGTGTATTAATTTCTCTGTCAGAAACGTTACAACTTGCAATGTGCTGGTGAAGGTATCAAAGTTTTATAAAATGCAATGCTGCTTCATTTTCTCATCTCCCCATTAGGTGCTGGTTTTGAACTCCAGAGGAGGTACTATACGTACAGTTGGGAAAGAGAATTGTTTACATGTGTTAGATATCTTGGGAAATTTTATTGATGTGCTCTGTGATTTGGAGCATGTGTTAATGCTGTTATCAGAAGCTGGTTCAGTGAATAGTGCTGCTTTTCCTCTGTTTTCTCTCCCAGTTGATTGCACTGTTTACCCTGGAGGTATACTGAAGTTGTACTATAGAAATGGCAGACAGCACCCCATTATACTGGTTTCGTGTTGCAAATACTTGTTCAAGTATTTGAGACTGGTCCTGTGTTTGAATTATCCTCTAGGAACAGTGATGCAAATGATGGAATGAGAACATCAGGGAGAGGGGAAATGTACATGTGTGTGCATCTATGTGTATGGGAGCCAGTACCCTTTGTGCATACTGTCTGGTTTCACCACTCAGGTCTCCCACTGCTCCTCAACTGGCCTGAATGTATTTATAGCACAGTAAGCCCAAAGGAAGGCCCCTAAGACAACATCTTCTCAAAACCTCAGTGCTTATTAATTACTGCAGTGATTGTGGATTATGCTGTTTCCAGTCTGAAAATGTCATAACAATTGGCAAGCAGCCACCATAGAATACACCAGTGAATTAGTGCATAGATAAAAACTGTAACTTTCTGAAAGACCTTTTACTTGCTAGAGTGGGGGAAAAAAAGAAAACAGAAAATCTGGTGTGCAATAAATCCATCTCACGTGCACAAGCTCATGGCAGTGAGAGAAACAGTGGTGTGTTTATCTGTTTCTCTTTAGGTATCAGATTGGTTTAATTTAGTACTTTTCCTGTGGCCTAATCTGTTTTGAGAAGCCAGCATTCAATTCCGCTTTATTACTAGGCATGAAATATTAATGTTGCTGCCATGAGAGCAAAGGAGTGATCAGGACAGAAGGCGCTCGATAGGGCCACAAGAAGTGACCTGAATGAACAATCAGCTCATGGCCAGAAAGCTGTGAAAGTGGGTGCTGTTCATCCTAGGGGGCAGGGGAAGGATTTTCAAAAGAGAGTTGCTTGGTGACTAATCTGTTTAGGAAAAAAAACCTGCAGGGGTTAAGAATGAATAGTTGGAATATGGTGAATGTGTATTGCAAGATTAAGGAAGGTGGCCTCATGTGGTCAAAGAGAGGAGAACTTGCCTCACATTTTCTACACTCATTTATACACATTTTCTACCTAGGCAGAGAATGGAGGAAGAACAAATGGCCTTATGTTGGACTGGCATTGGATTTGATGGTTCCTTCTTAAGTCATTTTATTTAAGTTTGTTGAAATTAAGCAGCCACATGAATTGTCAACTTTGGCCTGAGCTTTTCTGAGCTTGGGATCTAAGCTGGTAGAAAAGGCCTGCCACGCACCTCTTCCTATCTCTTCCCTTGAATACTCAAAGGCTGGGATTGCCATGTGACTTGACAGCACATTCTTCCTCTCCAGTTATTTTATGTAGGTTTATTGAGAGTAAATGGTCCAGTTCTCTTGAAAGCAAGTCTCTTCTGACATTTCAGTGAATAAAAATACTGTGGAGTCTCCACTGCAGCTTCCATCTTGATGTGATTGGAATTAATATATAAATGGCCAGGAACTACAGGAACAGAATAAAGAAAAAAATGCCAACTCCTCTGAAAGTCAGTTACAAACTATAATGAACCATGATTTATGCTTTCTTCCCCTTTTCATTACTATCATACACACTGTCTGAAAGAGATAAAAATTTATTGGCAGGGAAAGGAAGTTTGAATATAATATTACCCTCCGGTAATATTTTTAACTTAATTATATTTGTATCCTGCCTCTCCTGCAAGGTTTTTCTCATTTTATTCTCATAACACCACAAAGCACATTAAATAGTTAGTAACCCAGGATCAAGCAATGATGCTGAATGGGCATGTGAACCTTTGTGTGGTGTTTTTACTATGTACATATTTTGTGTGTGTTTTATTTCTGTGTTTTAATGGGTAGTTTTATGTGTATGTTGCTGTGATTTAAAATGCAGGCCTGTAGAGTGAGAAAGAGTGGGGCTGGATGGGTAAATGATTGGATGATAGCTGTACCTTAGAGGGCAGAATTGACTGGTTTGTTCTGATGAGCGGCTTTATGAGAGAGAGTTAGGCGTTTTTCACATTGCCTTATAAATCCTCCTGATGTTACTGTGTTTTTTTCTTGTGTTCAGACAACTTCGTAAACATCCCACTGCTGTCTCATATTTTCCCAATTTCCCCCTGTTCCTAATGAAACTGGTTTCTCCCACACTCCCCCCCACAAAGTGAAATGTATTTGCAACAAAGCCTCTGCTCATAATCTAAACTAAGTTTTTCACATTGGTGAATTCTGGCAAAACCTGCCCAGAAAGGGCGGGCAGGTTTGAATGTTTTTTTTTAAAATTTGCATCCCAGTGGAGAAACATTTCAATGATCGAAGGTGCCTGCATTGAAATAAGCAGTCATTTGCATTGGGGGCACCTTTCTCTTTGCTCTGCCTCGTGAGTGTGTGTGTCTGGTTTGGTCTGGTCTCCTCTCTCTGCTTCTCTCTCCAGCCTGAGAAATCTGGGATCATGTCCCCCTCTTGTTTTACATGAGAGTAGACATATAGAAGCCAATTGTGCTACTCTTATGTAAAATCCACCAGATCATCTCTTGTCCCTTTGCACCTTTTCTCCCCAGTTGGGAAAACCCTTCATTTTGTTATATCCTTTTAACGTTTCCCATTTTAAAATGTCAGGGGCCAAGTGATCGAGCAAATAAATGATCTTTTGTGCTTCAGAGTGGCTGTTTGAGAACCTACCGTGCTTTACAAAAGAGTGTAAGGAAGACAGGCATGCGCACAACATCCCTCCCTGGAACAGATGGAACTAGGGTTGCCAGGTCCCCTCGTTGATCTGGCGGGGGCATTTTGGGGGTGTTCCAGGGGTGGGTGGGGACATCACATGATGTCATGTGACATGATGATGTCACCCAGAAGTGATATCATTGCCAGGAGTGGCACTTTGGTTTTTGGGCGAAACTTTATGGTAAATTTACCCTCAAACCCCATTGGAATGCCTGGAGTGTTTTGTTATAGAGCTATAGCGCTATAAAGTGACCGGTTTTTTTTAAAAAAAGGCAGAGATTGCACGCGTGGGCAAAAAACAGCGGGGGGAAAGCGGGAAGAAGCGGTGCAGTCTGAAATGGCAAACCGCTTCAGATCCAGCTCTTTACCGGAAGGGGAAAGCCATGTATGAAATGGTAGCCCTATACTGGTTTACTCCATGACGGATCAAAAACGGCTTCAAAACGGGTTAAAAAGGGTAATGTGAAATTCCTCTTTGTTTTCAACTCCCCCTTCCTATGAAGTCACTTCTCATAAAAATTCAAATTTAAAACTTAAATTTCCCACTTCAAAAATCTTTCCTCTGCCTTTTCCCCCTCCTTACATCACTTGTATGCTTTTGTATGCATGTGTTCTGTATGTCATACTGACCCTTTGATTTTAATATTTGTGCTAGTCTAACAGGCTGCAATCAAATTTTGTTCCACTCAACTTAAAATACCTCTCAAAATCCTCTTCAGCTTTTTTTCGATATTAAAGAGAAAATTCCACTTTGAAGCTAGCTAGGAGGATGTCAGTCAACCACCACTTTATCCCTCTGTCAATCCCTAACCAGCGTCTGGCCTTTAGTGTCTTTAAAGGCAAAAGTCAATCAGTTTCTCCTAATCTCCATGGTATACCATAGAAGAAGTAGAAATCCTAGAACATCTGTCCTCTGTAGCTACGCTAAGTCTTCAGTTTCTCTAGAGTCTATGGTATATCATAGAGTATAGCATACCATATGGTCTCCCCTCTGAAGTTGCCATTTCCAGAGGTACTGATATAAATTGTAATTCCAGAAGAAATGTCCCACCTTGAGACTGGTAACCCTAAATCCAAGTCCAGTCTTTAGTCCAATACACCAAAGTACTTCATATGACTTGTTTATAGTAACCTTCCCTTGTAATTTCATTAACATTTTAAAATGTTTCTGTGGAGTGTGATGAATTGCTACAAAATTTGCAACATTGAATTATTACCCTAAGCTAACCACCACAGAAACCAAGCATTTATAACTATTGGCCTATCTAAAACAAACATTTCCCTCTGGCCGGAGTTACTGAAATGCAAACTTGGGCTGTTTACCATTCATGTTTTGCATCTGTAAGGTCTCCAAGAGCTGGTGCCAGACAGCAATAAAGATCCTCTCTCTTGCTCTTTAATCAGAGAACCCTTTGATACCTTTTTCTTGAACCTCTGGGAACTATATCAGATAACTTTTTTGTAGCCATACATGGACAAGCAGCTGGTTAAAAGCTGTTGCCATTATTCCAAATTCCTATTTAACCATTTTCAGCAGCAATTTTCAATACATCTCGGGAAGGAGGTTTACAAGGCTTTCCTACTGGGGCAGGGTAAGGTCTGGGGATCAAGACGCATGCAGTAGTGTGAAATGTGGGACTGTGTGGATATTGTCGCATCTGGTGACCTGCAAGGGTTAATTTTTTAACTGCTTTGTGCATCCAGCAGGGTTTTCAGTTAGCCAGCCATGATGCTACTAGGAAAAATGAGCAACAAGCAATAAAAAATAAACTCCTACTTCCTCAATCAATTCTTGTTTGTAACAAGCTGTCATATAACTTTAAGGGAAAGAATTCCATCTGGCTTACTGGAGCTTGGCTTCTTAGCACAGGAGCATCAATAATAAGATGCAAGCTTTGTCTGAGAGTGCCTGAAATTATCTTGATGCTAAATTGTCGTAGTTCATTTTGCAAGTCACCAGTCACCTAAGCTTTCTTGCCTTAATCCTTGATTTAATTGCATTTGGAGTCTTAGCAACTTCCTGGATAAAACACGTCAGGAGAAAAATAATCATTCGAGACTTGGAGCGAGAATGACAGGAAGATTGCCCCTAAGCATAGTTTTGAGAACCTGCCACGCTTCAAGAATATTGTTAATTTCAATCCAAGTCTGAGAGATGGCTACTGGTTAAATTGTGAACTCAAATACTATCAGAAGTGACATGATTCTATTTTATACCTTTGAGCTATAACTCAGGGCAATGGCATTTATTTTTTAAAAATTCCTATATTGTATTCACTCTGAATAATTGCTTCTAAGCCTATGAAGATACACTTGCTGTATACATGTCCAGATCTAGGACTCCTATAATTTGGGAGCCAGAGTGGGGAAGGATTTGCAGTACCATAGGCAGGAGATTCTAAGATGCCTGGCCCTAATCAGGTATAGTCGTGGGTAACTTACTAGGTTGGTTCCCAACTTCCAACTATAAAGTTTATAGTTCAAGACCTAGATCTCCTAATAACCCTTATGTCTTGTCAAAATAATTTTTAAAAGTAGTTTGGCTTTCTCTAGCTGGCTGACAGGCGTTTGCAAGCCATATTGAAATGTTTGGCCAAACACTACATTTGTATTGAACATCATGCAGGGGCAAAGTGCCCCTTTAATTTACCAGGAAAGTTCCTGGTGGGCCACTGGCAGCCAGGAGCAGTCTGGGCAACATTGGCTAACATGATGCTATCAGTGCCACCCAGGGATCTATAAATAATGTAAATAAATAAAAATAAATAAATATATACACATGACTTCCAGATATGAATGCACATCTTATTCCCCTAAGTCTTTCAAAGACTGCCCCCATCCTGTCTGGAGTTATAGAGACAGTCAAGTAAGAAAATGGAAAAAGAGTAGTTGGAGCACCCTGTGTCTTTCTGATCAAGTGATCAAAAATGCATATAGGCCCCGCTCACACGGGCCAGAAAACGCGGTGGGGGGGAGGCGTGGCAATTTGCGGTGCCGCAATTTGCCGCGCAACAATGCGATCAGACGCGTCGGCAGCAACCCACGGTTCCGGCCCTCAGCATGTGTGCTGCAACACAGACGACCAGAGGGGAAAAGCCGTTCCAGCGCGATCACACCACGGGAGTCCAGAGGCAGCCCGTGGCAAACCGTTTGCCACCACCTTTGTTGAGGCATTTTTTTAACGCACATTTTCGGCAGCATGCCACGGGTGTGCTCCACTTCTGAGATGTTGTGGTGTGATTGCGATGTTGTATTCATTTTCTGGACAGTAAGATCTACTAGTTAATAAAGGTCTAGGAGCACCCAATGCTTTGGCATTGTTGCTGCTAAACTGGGTGAAGGCCTGATCCATGCCTAGCTGGCATACAAGTAGGAAATATATGTAATGTCTCTAAACATTTTAATCCAGAAGCTGTGTCCTACTTATTTTGACTTGGCTTTCTTTCTTTCTTTCTTTCTTTCTTTCTTTCTTTCTTTCTTTCTTTCTTTCTTTCTTTCTTTCTTTCTTTCTTTCTTTCTTTCTTTCTTTCTTTCTTTCCTTCTCTCTCTCTCTCTCTCTTTCTTTCTCTCCTTCTCTCTCTCTCTCTCTCTTTCTTTCTCTCTTTCTTTCCATCAAGTTGCAACCAATTTATACTAATCTGGTAGGGTTTTCAATGCAAGAGAAGTTCAAAGGTGGTTTGTCATTGCCTGCCTCTGTGTAGCATAGGGTTGCAAACCTTCAAGTGATACCTGAAGATCTCCCAGTATCACAACTGACCTCCAGACAACCCACAGGACTCCTAGCCCCCCCCCGGCTGAAACAAATATGTCCCAAGCGCACCACATCATCATCCTGTTGAGCTGGCAGCCGTCCCTTCCCAAGTCTCCAAAGGCAGGTTCCGAAGGACAGACAGACAGGGTGCGGAAACGTTTCCAAATGATGGCCTAGAAATGGGGCCCCACAATAGGAGCAGGTGGGAGGCACTGCTGCTTTTACAGCCCTGAGTCCACCTGAGACCCAAACCAGCATACAATTACATATGTACAGGGGTCATTTCGTAGGAAAAGAGGTGCAGGAGCTCATTAGCACAACTCATTAGCATAACTTATTTGCATATGCCACACCCCCTGACATCACCGGAAGTGTGTCAGAAGGCAACACCCACCGCTCAGGCTGCACTGGACTGTTTTGGATTGCTAGCTATTGGGGGGGGGGATGTGCAGATCTGTCCTCTCAGAGGAGGGAGGGAGAGCTTGTGCCTGAATAAAACTTGGTCTTAAAGGTGCCACTGGACTGTTTTGGACTGGGGGGCCAGGGGGAGCTCTGCAACTTACCTGGCTGCTTCTTGCTCTGACTGAAGGCTGCTGGGAGCAGGGGGTGGGGCTTGTTGCATGTGCCCGCCCCCTGGGCTCTTTACTGCCGGAGCTCCGCTCCTGTGCGCTCCTGCAGGAAATGACCCCTGCATATGTAGACATGGTGGCTTGAAGCCCTGAGTCCATCCCTGACACCCAAAACCGAAAGGGTGCAACAATGCATGTTGTTATGGTGGCTCGAAGCCCTAAGTCCACCGGAAACCCAAACCCCAAGTGTGCCCACAATGCTTTCAGCCCCCAGCCCCCCAGCCAGTATTCAAAGGACAGGTGGAAAGGCAGATATCTCCAGAGTTTCTCATTAATGGGTCATGTTAAAATTACCATAAAATACAATAAGGGGATATCACAACTCCCCATGATATAACAGACAACTCCCCACGATAGACAAAAAATGATTCAGGATGGTAAAAACCAAGACTGACTGTGAAGAGCAAAAAATCCCAACTTTAAGTATGTGCTAACGTGGTCTAAAATTGCTGAGACTGAAAAGGAACAAGACCTTGGGGTTGTAGTTCATAGCTCAAGGAAAGTGCTGCAGCAGTGAAAAAAGCAAACTCTGCGTCAGGTGTTATTAGGAAAGGGAATGAAAACAAAAAAGTGATATTATAATGTCCCTGCATAGATCTATGCAGGCTGTGGAAGGTCAGTAGTTCAGCAGTTCAAGACCCGGGTGCCGCAAGACAGGGTGAGCTCCTGTCTCTAGTTCCAGCTCCTGCCAACCTAGCAGTTCGAAAACAAGAAATTGCAAGTAATAAATAGGTACCACTTCGGTGGGAAGGTAACAGCGTTCCGTGCACCTTGGTGTTTAGTCATGCCGGCCACATGACCACGGAAACGTCTTCGGACAGCGCTGGCTCTTTGGCTTTGAAACGGAGATGAGCACCGCAACCCTAGAGTCGGATTCGACTGGCTTTCGAGCAAGGGAACCTTTACCTTTACCTATAGATCTATGGTGTGGCCACATTTGGAATAATGTGCAGTTCTGGTCACCATATCTCAAAAAGAATATCACAGAGCTGGTAAAAGTACAGAAGAGGCAACCAAGATGATTAGGGGGTTGAAACGCTTTTTCTATGAGGAAAAGCTGAGGAGTCTGGGACTTTTCAGTTTAGAAAACAGATGACTAACAGGAAATATGATAGAGGTTTATAAAACTATGCATGGGATAGAGGGAGTGGACGGAAATAACTTTTCTCCCTATCCCAAAATACTAGAACTTGTTGGCATCCAATGAAGCTGACAGGACAGACAAAAAGAAATACTTATTTACTCAATGAGTGATTAAAATATGACATTCGCTGCCAAAGTAAGTAATGATGGCCACAGGCATAGACAGCTTTAAAAGGGGATTAGACAGATGCATGGAGGCTAGATCTACCAGACATGTTGACTAAAGGAAACCTCCATATTCAGGCAGTACACCTCTGAATACTGGTGCCAGGATGCAACGTCAGGAGAAATCCTCAGTCTTTATGTTCTGCTGTTGGACTTCCAGTGTAAGACAGGATGCTGAACTAAATCTTCTGATCCAGCAGGGCTGTTCTTAAGCCACCCCCTCCCCCAATTCTATAAGAAGTATTTAGACATGTCACTTGCTTTTCTGTTGTAACCCTATACAGGCCTCTGGAATGGGATCCCAGGCTGGGAGTACTTAGATGCCAATTAAGTCCCACTCCTTCCTCGACATGTCTCCCACACTCTCTATTGCTGTTCCTTAGGCTAGTATAGTCATATTGGCATCATCTTTAGACCAGAGTGGTGGCATGCTTTGTCATGCTGATACGTCTCCAAGATATGCCAGTGTGGGAACTTATTTGGTATCCTAAGCCTCTTCAGTAGAACTTTAGGACTGCACCCTTAACTACATCCACTAGAGACTTGAAATGTTCTACGGTTAAGTAGCAGTTGAGTCCCCCTCTTTCCCCCCCATGTACTTAGATATTTATATGTCACTTTTCTCCTGAATGGGAGACCCAAAGGGGCTTATGATATCATTCTTCCTGCCCCATTTTTTCCTTCCAGCAAATCTGTGAGGTAGCTTATGCTGAGAGAGAGTGACTGGCCTCCACTCACCTAAAGATTTGAACCTAGGCCTCCCATATTATTGTCTGACATTCTAACCACCACACCCTACATAGAATATTTTGTTTGTTTTCATATAGTTTCCAATCTGTGCAGGCTCAAATGTAGGACACAGATGATGTGTGTTGTATATCACACACACCCAGGTTAAGACAGAAAAACAGTAAATAGTGGAGGTGGCAGCTTGACATAATTGAAGAGCTTTTCCTCCTTACATGTAAATAAATCCATATTTTCTAAAGATGTCAAGATTGTGCATTTTGGTGCACAGAAAGACTGATCTGTGTTTTTAGCTCTTGTGCTCTTATAACATTGTTGTCAGGAGTAGTCTGGGAAATTAAAATGGCCCTGGAGAAAGCCAAGCTGAAGGGCCCTTTGGCAGCACTACAAGGCAGCACTGCAGGGTCTACTCAAGTCAATGGTGCCTGCCAACAAAGGGTGTTAGCTCACCCATTGCTGCTTCCTGCAAACTGGTGGTGGGGCTGGAGGAGGCAACTGGTGACACAGTATCAGTTCTCACTGGTGCTAAAGGATCTGAGCCAAGAGATCCATGGAATGCTGCCAAATTGCTGGTACTTTGCTCTGTTTGCTTCTGGTCACCAGTGGCCCTCCAGAGCAGCAACCTACCAGGAAATGTCCTTGTAAGTTAAATGGCCAGTCCACCCCTGGCTGCTGCATCTATTATCATATACATGATCACAGAGAGAGACAGTTCACTCAATCTGTTGAGGGAGAAGAATCACACAAACTGGGCTTCCATGCAACCAGCCATTCATGGGGGGCGGGGAGCTCGGTCCATGTTGTAACTTATATATGTGGTGTAGGGGAGGGGCTTGTATCACTCTTCCATTATGGTATTGTGTTGGGGACTGCAGGGGATGTTCCCATATTAATCTGCTGCCAGAATCCACCACGTGACTGGCTGGCTGATGTGGTTCCTAACCTGCATGCCCCAGACCATGGGCACTGGCGGCAACAAATGAATGACATGAGCCATAGTTATGGGCTGTGGCCAAGCCCCAAGTGTGGCTGGGCCCCAGTAGAATGTGTCATACAGCGCTTTCAGCAACTGATGGACACCTGCTGTGGCTGGTAACAGGAAAGAGGTGTGGCCACAATTCCTTTAAACTTCTTGCAGGGAGAGACACATGCACCCAAATGGGTAGTGCACAAAGTATAAAGGTACCCTAAAGTATAAAGGTACCAGAGACAGGCTCCCTCAGGGATCACTGCCTTGACGTGGCGAGGGGGCTTGCATGGTTCGATGAGGCTGTGGGCTATGCCACGGAGGGCCACCCAGGACAGACAAAAGGTATTTTCAAACAATTCAGCATAAGAGTCAGTGTGATAGTAGTGGAGAAAGTGCCGAACTTGCACTAGGGAAATAGGGGTTCAAACTTTTTCTAACCAGGAAGGAGGAGGAGGAGATTGTACTTATACCTCGCCCTTCACTTGAAGTCTCAGAGTGATTTACAATCTCCTTCCCTTCCTCTCCTCATAACAGAGCACCCTGTGAGGTAGGTGGGGCTGAGAGAATCCTGAAAGAACAGCTCTTGAGAGAACAGATCTGAGAGAACTGTGACTGACCCAAGGCCACCCAGCTGGCTGCATGTGGAGTAATGGAGAATCAAACTTGGCTCTCCATATTAGAGTCTGCCAATGCTCCTTCTAAGCTCTGGAGTCTTGTGAGCAAAAATCCTACTTTGTGAACTACTGGCATTAAAGTTGTGAGGCAACAATTTGGCTACTGCATAAATCATTTTGCTCTGGAGCCCTCCTTCCTGAGCGGACAAAAATGAGTGAGCCGGAGGCTAAAAAACTGTGAGCTAGCTCACGCTAACTCCGTTTAGAGGGAACACTGTAATCCGCCATTCTTAACCATTACACCAAATTGGTTCTGAATGACTTTGAGCCAGTCACCATCTCTCAGGCTATCTACTTTAAAGTGATGATAAAATGGATGAAAAAAATATACAGCACCCCGAGCTTCTTAAAGGAAGGTTAGTATACTGATGGGATTAGCAGGAATCTACATAGTATAATCAAACTGAAAAATATGGAAATGCTATTAAAGCTGCATCAGGTATATACCACAGAATTCTAAGAATATCAGTATTTATTTTAACAAAGACTGAGTCCAGAGGCACATTTAAGACAAACAAAGTTTAATTCTGGGCATAAGCTTTCGTGTGCATGCACACTTCTTCAGATACATTGAAACAGTAGTTACCAACCATCTCCCTTATATATAAAAGCCGAATGGTGGTGGCACTTCTCTAGAACATTCCACACGCTCCGGAATTGGTTGGCGCCCTGGTGTGTCACTCAGAATCTGTCCCTATCCACTGGCTGCATTGCTTGAGTCTTGCCTCCAACATTCTAAACAGTTTGCTGTTCCTCTCCCCCCCCCCATAGCCAGTTAGAACACAAAGGTTATTTGCATATGCAGCCTCATTGGCCTTTGCCTCGGAACACAGAGGTCGTTTGCATATGCGACTTGATTGGCTTTTGCCTCTAACATTCTAAACAGTTTGCTGTTCTGAGGTAAAATGTGTCCAATCTCCAGGTGAGGACAGGAGATCACTCAGAATTACAACTGCTTTCCAGATGGCAGAGATCAGTTCCCCTGGAGAAAATGGTGGGCTCTGTATCCTTATATGCTGCTGAGATGGCCCCCGTATGACAGTCAATGTGACGTAGCAGTCAGGGCTTCAGAGCCCGGGAGAGGCTGCAGGTGTGTGGGGGATGGAAAGCTGAAGAGTGAGGTGGAAATAAAGGTAGGTTGATGATTGGCTGGGAAGGAGATAGGGTTGCCAACTCCAGGTGGGAGATTTCTGGAGATGTGAGGGATGGAGCTTGGAGAGGGTGAGTTTGCAGGAGGTGTGGGACCTCAGACAGGTACAAAACCATAGACTCCACCCTCCAAACCAACCATTCCCTTCTGTGGAACCATTGTTGCCAATCTCCAGGTGAGGGATGGAGATCACTCAAAATTACAACTGTTCTTTAGGTAGCAAAGATCAGTTCCTCTGGAGAAAATGGTGGACTCAGTGTCATTATACCCTGCTGAGGTCGCCACAGCAAATTGAAACTGAGTGTCCAAGGCTGGGGCAACTGCCCAGAGCCTCTTTCTAAAGGCTGTTGTATTTATTTCCACAACGGGCCTTTTTCCTAGTTACATATAAGTAGCGGGTGAGGAGGATGTTGCCAGGAAGTGCCAATTAGAGCTAAAGTTGGATTAAGGCAATTGGCAAGGCCTGTGAATAGCAGCAGATTAGCATACAGCATAATAAAAGTTTACAAATAGATGCAAGAACTGAATGACATTAGCATGTGTAGTAAGATAAGAAACTGACATCTCTGTTAAGCCCTGGAAGTTCCATTGTCCTGAGTGTTGTAACAATTTAGCAATCTCGTGTGATAGTCTGTTTCTGAAATTCTTTTGCAATAAAACAGCTACTTTGAGGTTCCCCGTTGAGGTTGCTGAGAAATTGAAGTGTTCTCCTACAGGTTTCTCAGTTTTGTAATTCTTGACGTCAGATTTGTGTCCATTTATCCTTTGGCATACGGTTTGACATGTTTGCCGTATAAAAGATGAACAAGTTTCTAGCTCTCCATAGGCACAAAAAAGTTTAAATGCAGAAAATATCTTCATAAATGCATTCAAGAAGGCCAGTTAAGTAAGCCCTGTCATCCCTTAGCCAGGAGATATCTATGCTAATAAATGAACACCAACCTTACATTCAAAAGTTGATTCCTAGCACTGACAGCAGCTTCTGGAACTGAACCCTGCTGAACTCTAGTTCAAAACCTAAAGTGAGATTAAATACAGGTTGTAATTATTTATTATAATGATTTTGCCTCAAAATGAGAGGCTCTAAGTGGCAATCAATATTGGGAGGAAAAAGCTTCCAGGCTTTAAAATATCTGGCCAGTTGGGAGAGGTACATTGTCTTTTTGCTTATCAGTGCCAAATTATCCACACTAATCCCCTGGAAAAAATGTCTAGTTGAGGAAGCAGTTGCGCTTCCAGCTGATGAAATCTGCAGCAGATGGGATGACTGAAGCAGCCACAGAGGTGGTGGGTATTTCCATATCCTCTACCTTATCAGTCTTCCTTAGGGAAACAGTAAAATAAATTGCTGGATCCTAATCAGAAAAGAACCCCCAAAGCAATATTGTGCTTTCAAGCTAAAGTACAGATGACTAAGGAATAGGTAATATGCATATTTTAATTGTACTAACATAGTGTGCATATTGTTGTTGTGAATGTTACTGAAGTCAAGCTCCTGTCAGCCTTTTTGTTCTTCCTATTCAGAAAAAGTTGCCAAGGCCAAGGGCCAACCTACATGTGACATTGGAGTTCCATGACAAGAATGACAAATGTGTAATTTGGCCTGAAAAAGCAGCTGAGGGAGGGATGTTTCTGAATGGGAGCACAGTGCTGAGGAAGTAGACTCCTCTCTCTCTCTCTCTCTCTGATTGTAAATTACTCAGAATTGTATATGTCTCAGTTTGGCTAATTACCTTTTTCCCACCATAGAGAACAATGGAGGGGATGGGGCAACCTGTTTGGGGGTCCGTAGAATTGGACCCCCTGGTCCAATGCTCTTGAAACGTGGTTGGTATCTTGGGGAGAGGCTCCATTAGCTACCCTGCAAGTTTAGAGTCTCTCCCTCAAGCATTGGACCCCCTAATCCAAAGTTCTTCAAACTTGGTTGGTATCTTGGGGAGCGGCTCCAGCAGCTACCCAGCGAGTTTGGAGCCTCTCCCTCAAACCCCCTCTCCTGCAGCCCCCAGAATATACCCTATGTTTTCTCCATTGACTTCAATGGCCCATAGGATATAATGGGGCCGAATTGCCGCCGAAATTCGGCGGCAATTCAGCAGCAAGCCAATTCAGACCAGAGAATCTAAATCGGCCTGCAGCAGCCCAAAAGGGGTCCGAATGGGCCATTTTCGGGTGTGCTTTCGGTTCGGACGATATCTAATGCACATCCCTAATGGAGGCCCATGTAGCAGCCACTGCCAAGTCAGCCTTTTATCATCTTTGGCTGATCAGGCAGTTGGTTCCCTTCTTTGAACGCAACGACTTGGCAACAGTGATCCATGCAATGGTCACCTCCAGACTGGATTACTGTAATGCTCCCTACATGGGGCTGCGGCCAGGGCTCTTTTTGTAGCAGGAACTCCTTTGCATATTAGGTGACACACCCCTAATTAGCCAATCTTCCAAGAGCTTACAGAGCTCTTCTTACAGGGGCTACTGGTTTGGCTCTAGCTCATTCAGGTTGGTATCTGGGATTAATTCCTCATGATAGCTTTTTGAAATCTATCAGCTCCATAAACCTCAAATATGGAAACTGTTTTGAACAACAATTATAGCACTGTTGGTGACAAGCTGTGTATTAATTCCTGTCAGGAGTATTTGAGTTCAAGCACCACAGCAATAATGTGATTAGCTGTGGAGAACTGGGGTGTGACCAGGCAGTAGTTTCCAACACTATCTCTGTATTAAGCTAGAAGGCAACAAAACAGTTACCTTAAAAGAAAACAAAAAGGCTCACCATTATAAAACTTCTAGCTCACAGATAACAACCTCTTGAACACTACTGAGCTTTAGTTCAAGGACTGAATGAATTGCAGGGGCATCAACCATCACACATAAGAACAACCTAATCAACCCAAACAGATGAGCCTATTAAAAGCAGGGGAAAGTATCAGTGTGATTTCTTTTGAAATTAAAATAGCTCCAGGTCAGGCTTGGGTTGTTGTTTTGTCCGTACAACCAAATGAGCAGGCAATAATAAGGAAACATAATTAGTTTCTTTAGCTGTTGCAGATTTTCTGGGCTGTATGGCCATGGTCTTGGCATTGTAGGACCTGACGTTTCACCAGCAGCAGTGACTACCATTCTCAGAGGTATAACACAGAAAGATGGAGTACTCTCTGTGTCAAGGTGAGAAGAAAAATGGTAGGCAGGTAATATATATCTACTCAGGCAATATATATCTACCTTCCTGAGTAGATAAAACTTACCTGCCTACCATTTTTCTTCTCACATTATCACAGAGAGTACTCTATCTTTCTGTGTTATACCTCTGAGGATGCCAGTCACAGCTGCTGGCAAAATGTCAGGTACTACAATACCAAGACTACGGCCATACAGCCCGGAAAATCTACAACAACTAATGAATTCCGGCTGTGAAAGCCTTCGACAACATATAATTAGTTTCTGTTCTTTGAATACAGGAAGAGAGTAAATACTTACTGCCAGTTTTCTGAGAATTGAGAAGTTACAGGGTAGCATTTACCCGGGTTTGTTCCTTTTGAAGGAGAGAGCACCAGAGACATTTGTGTTTTTGTAGCATTGCTTTGTCTAGAAGCAGAAAAGACCCAATTCAAGTATGGCCCACATTTTGCGGGGCTGGGCGGGGGGGAGGAGAGCTGGCTGGGGCGGATGGCCGACAGCAGGAAAAAGTACTCCTCCCCTCACCTAGAGCCAATGGCAAGGCACCAGGGCAGCCGGGGAGGAGGGCCGGGGCAAGGGGAATAGGCTAGCCCACCAGCCACCTGCCCCCAGCCTTTGTCCAGCCATGGACTGACTCACCCTCCCATCCCACAATAAGTTTACACAGACATGTTTGATATGGCCGGCAGGCAGGGGGATTAGGGGCAGGAGTGCATTGCTCATCCGGATAGCAGTCAGCGATTAATTAAAAGGGGTTGTGGGGTTTTTTTTGTTTTACCTTATGATATTTTTCTTTATGATATATTTTTTGTCACAACTTGGGACCGGATCCCCTTCAGTGGCAGCTTTCAAGAAGAGGCTGGATGAATATTTGTCAGAGATGCTTTAGGCTGGTACTGGGCAGAGGATTGGACTAGATGGTCTGTATGCTCCCTTCCAACTCTATGATTCTATTCTATGATTCTTCAGAATTTGGCCTGCACACCATTTCCTGAATATGGGGATCCCCTAATGGGGTCATGGCATGAGGGACAAAAGGGAGCATGCTTGCTCAAGGACCAACACCAGGTACCCTCACGACCAGGTGGCAGGGGAGAACATGAAGGGGCAGTTGTCTGTGTGGGCTCCAGCAACCTGCCATTCCATGGGCTGGGTGACAGGTACATTGGCTGGCGGAGGAGCCAGCTGATGCAGGAGATTCAGTGGGGCCCATGCTGTGCCAATGCTTCTTACAGCTGTAGTCAATAAAGTTATGGCCAATTTACCCACATGTTTTCCAAATCAGTTGTGTGTGTGGTTCTTTCATACGGAATGGGTATAGCCAAGGGAGCCTCTCCCCCAACCCATAAGAGCTGGAACCCACAAATGCTAAAACAGAACACAAACAAACAGGTGCTTCCTATAGGGCAGCAGATATCAGACAGCACTTCCTACAAGGCAGCAGATAACAGATACTGTCAATGTTCCCTCTAAGCTGTGGAGTCTTGTGAGCAAAAATTCTACTTTGTGAGCTCCTGGCATTAAAGTTATGAGCGACCGATTTGGCTGCTGCATAAATCAGTTTGCTCTGGAGCCCTCCTTCCTGAGCTAAGACAAAAATGTGTGAGCCAGAGGCTAAAAAACTGTGAGCTAGCTCACACTAACTCAGCTTAGAGGGAACATTGGATACTGTATATCTGGTCCCCAGTGGGGGACCTCCCAGCAATTCCTTGTTCCCCGCTGGTACTTCAAAAGCCAGCAGCAGAGAAATGGCAGGATGACACCACTTCCACTGAAAACTGTGACATTGTAACATTGGTGTAGGATTTGCCCCAAAGGTGATTCCTAGAGCATTCCCCAGCCTCATGGTCACTTCCAGTTTTTCACCAGAAGTGATGTGCACCAGCACAGCTGCTCTGACCCCCACATTCCTTCCAACTTTCAACCCTAATCCCCAGAAAGAGAAATCCTGTAGTGGGGCAGACTGGCCCTTTCACTTACTGGGAAAGTTCCTGAGGGTCACTGCTCTGGAGAGCTACTTGTTGCCAGGTTAAACATGGCCAACTGGCCCTATGGTGCTTGTTGTAGTGATAGAAGTTATAGTTTACAGAGATTCCCTTATATTGAACAGTGGTAGAAAACTGGTCATTTGAGGACTTGCCAAAGTTAGTTCTAGAAGAATGCTAAGAGACTGCAGTACAAGATGTTTTAGTTTCATATTAAATCTGTTACATATTTTAAAGCTGCTTCATATTAAAGCTGTTTTCAGACATTCCTCATTATGGTAGTATTTATCTGTGAACCCAGAAATATTACAATAATAGTGCTGGACGGTTGTCTTGGTTTGGACTTGGGCAGAAGTGTGATAGTGGTAGATAATATAGCCAAAATTGCTATTAACTCCCCCAGGTACTAACATCATTAAAATACCACTATGTGTACACATACAAGCACACAAAATCAGGACCTACTCTTCTTAAATCATCTGTGCCAGGATTTGAAAGCCTCTTGTTCAGTATTTTAAATCAGGTTGTCAGCTTCTTTCAAATCATGGCTGAACTCCTTGGCTGAAAATGTAATAAAGGAATAATAATAATTCAACCCAGTGTTCACAGAACCATAATGGAAAGTGACTTTATTCTGAAGAACACATGGTGCCGCTTGTCATAAAGCAAGACCAATATGAATTGCTGAAAAGATTATTATAGTATCTAATCTATTGTTCTGAGATAATAAATCCAATAGACTCCTACACCAAGGTAACCTAAATTCCATACCACAGAACTATGCCAAAATGGTCCCATCAGGCAAACAACTATTTCTAAGCAGAAATTGCTTCATCTGTGGTGATCTGGTGTGGAGAAGAAGAAGCAGAGGAAGGCAATCAACCCTTCCTCTGCTGCTGGTTGTCTGTTCCAAATCATCCCTCTCCAAGTTAGTTTGCCAGTTAGAAGTAACATCTGTCAGGGGGTTGATTTCAATCAAGAGTGAACTATGAGGAGAGACATGGAGCTGTATGAAGACAACAGTTTGGAAGTAACAAAGGGATAGAACATTGCAAGAGAGTCACAAAAACTTGGAACATTTTCTTGCTTTAACTGCACCTCCTCCTCCCACCATCATTTACAGGAATCTTTTTTTCTCTTTACTGAAAGTAAGATTGAAAATATTTGAATCTACCTTAATCCTTGGGAACATAGCAACCGAAATAAAAATAAATGCTTTGCAATTTAAAAATACAGCACATTCTTTTCTAGTTTTTGTTCTTATTTATGAATGCAAAGGGAAGTTTTTAAATGGTCACCCAAATCCCTCCCACCAGTTATCGTTTCTATACAGAGGTAGGTTGTTATCTTTGAGGACTTGCTCCTGTGCCTTTAACAACAACCTGACACATGGATGTGGCACAGGTGAAGCAAATGCTTTCTTAGCCCCACAAGTTGAGTCAATATAAAAGGCGGCAATCCAACAGTGTGTCTATATTTGCTTCAAATTGATCAGATGAAAGCAGCCAGAAGAACTAGTCTGTTTCCTTTGAAATTAGCTCCTGGTCTACTGGGGGCATTGATATAAGAGACAGCCAGAGGCAGGGATCAAATTAAACCTAGGCAGGGTTAGTTTAACATACCACAACCATGACAGAAGCAGAGATATTTCTCTCTTTTTTCCCTATCATCATGAGGACAGTAATTTCAGAGGACTTGTCTAGCGAAGCTTGTTATTGTGCATCGTTTGAACTAGAGGGGTCCTGTTTTTTGATAGCTGCTTTCAAATTATGGGAGTGGCTGGTTGGCTGGTGTTGTGAGTTCCTTGTGACGGAAGAAGGGAATACAGAAGAAGCTGTTCTGCATGCACAGGGCTTGCTATGTTAATATGGTATACTGATGGATTACCTTCTCCGGAAGTCTGGCATTTAATATTCCCAGGGTAAGCATGATTTTTTTTTTTTTAGACAAGTCATACTTTCTGGGCATAAGATTCCAAATTCTATCTCTAGCCTGTTCAATCATTTTTTTTTAAGTCCGATATAAGTGGTGGCCTGAAGAATTTCATCAAGAGATGGTACTAATCTAGGTTGGCCAGTGATCTAGCTCAGATGTAATTTCCACCAGGGCTGGTTCCAGCATGCCCCCAAGGCCTAGGTTTTCTGGTGGTACCCACTGGCACACACACACCCTCTCCTGCTGACTGCTCAGCAGTCAGGGAAGGTTGTGCCAACATTGGGAGGACTGAAAAATGAACAAGTGGGTGGGGGAAGGATGGATGGCTAGGCAGCGGGACTAACGAGAGCCACCGTGGCTCCCTGGACAAAGATTCCATCTAGACCACCCATGCATGACCCTAATCTAAACTAAACATCATAACAAAAATTACTTGGCTGGCTGTTACCATATGCCTATAATAATAAAAGGATCTGCATGTCCATTTGTGACGGGCATAACTCATCAGAAAATAAAAATAGGAATCTCAAAATTGGCCACCAGCTTCAGGATGAAAATGGGAGTGCCATGGTCAAAAATGAAAGGAATTGGAATATCTTGGCCCAGGTTATCTCCAGACCCTCCCTTCACATGCTGTTTACAATGGAAGCTAAACTTGTTGTAATGTATCCATCTCCAACCGCGTGCGCGGCTAGGTTGCCACGCAGTCATGCGAAGTGGCCAAGCTTCGCTCTCAGCAACAATGGGTCAAGCGGATCCTAGCCCACACCTATCGGAAGGCTAGGCTCCCGGCCGAGAGCCTATGGAACTCTCGGCCACTGTAAATAGCCAATCACTTGTGATCAGCAGGCCCTTTCAATCTTGCAGGAGGTGAGGGAGGGGGCCTTCCCTGAACTCCAAGTGGCAATTTCACTATTTGGAGTTCAGGCACGGGCAGCCCCCACTTGAAAAACACCATTTAATGGGAACCCTCCCCCTCCTGCCCCCCCAAGTTTCCCCATCCCTCCTTCCCTGCTGCCCCACAATATTTCCCCATGCCCCACCAACCAAAAATTTCTGGCTATGGGGCTGCTCCAGCTGACTTGGAACCCCTGAATTTTGTTCCCTCTGCCCCTCCCCAGTGGTCCTGCAAGGCAGTGGGGGTAGAGAAAGCAGGCAGGGGGGCAGAGAGGTTGAGGTGGGAGGGTGCAGGGGCAAGTAGGGGAGGGCCCCTCCAGGCACTCTCTGTCCACAGCCCACTGAAGCCTGGAACTGGCCCTGATTTCCACTACTAGTAAATAACCACATTGCATCTGATCATGCATAAAACATCTTCAAATGAATTACCCTCAGCTTCAAGACCAGGGCTATTTTTGGGCAGGAGCGCACAGGAACGGTGTTCCGGCTGAGTTGGCCATGCCCACTACAGCCAAAACCTCTGCAAGCGTGGCTACAGAGGGAAGGCCTGGAGAGCGACCCTCCTGGCAACTCCAAGGTGGGTGGGCCAGGGCCCCCCTGGAAGGATCTGGGAGTCATTTAAATGCCTCCCGGTGCCTTCCTCGGCCTATCCGAGGGCTGGCTTGCCCAGGCTCCCTGCAGCCGCGGGGCACCCAGGCAAGCCAAAGGAAGGCAGTTTAAACTTCCCTTCAACGGGGGGCTTGCCCGGGCACTCCACAGCTGTGGGGCGCCCAGGAAGCCAAGGGAAGGCATGGGAGTGTGGCCTAATATGCTAATGAGCTGTGCTGCCAGGGGTGTAGCCTAATATGCTAATGAATTTCTGCTGTTGGGTGTGTCCTGTTATGCTAAAGAGTTCCTGCTGTGCTTTTTCTACAAAAAAAGCTCTGAACAAGACCATAACTAGAGGTGGAGAGATGGTTCAAAATGAGGCCAAGATTTAAAGTTGATGAAGAAGGTTACAGTAGCCAGAGGTTAATAAAAGAATGCTGCTATATATAACTGGATGATTGAATCACAAGGATGCTGCAATACTTTGCAACGGTCTTCTCAAGTGCCTGGATTTTTGTTATCTTGAAGGTCCTGGTGGGTTGAAAAGCAACATACAAAATAGTTTACAAGCAGGGGTGTCGAACTCACTGGAAATGTGTTATTTAAAGTTGAAAAAATCTTTAATTGTGTTTGTCTGTGTCCTTTATAGAGTTTATATCTCTGCTACCTGGCATTACTTTTTATGACACACATGACCCGGCCCAACAAGGTCTCATTTATGTCAGATCCAGCCCTCATAACAAATGAGTTCGACACCCCTATAAAAAAATTCTACTGATCAAATGCTTCAGAGGGGAAACAAGATGCTGGATGAAATACTCTTACTTTTCCTTCTTCACTGAACAACTTAAATGAAATTTCAGCTTTTAAAACAGCACACCGTTGTCCGTGCACAGTTGCCTGAATTGGAGTCAGAGTCATTTATTTCACCCTTTTCACAAACAGAACTCTAGGCACTATATAGCAAGTATATTTTCTGTTTTATATAGAAGCTACATACTTCTGACGTAAATAAGTGGTGCTGTAGCATAAAAAGGTAAAGTTTCCCTTGCTCGAAAGCCAGTCGAATCCGACTCTAGGGTTGCGGTGCTCATCTCCGTTTCAAAGCCGAAGAGCCAGCGCTGTCCAAAGACGTTTCCGTGGTCATGTGGCCGGCATGACTAAACACCAAGGTGCATGGAACGCTGTTACCTTCCCACTGAAGTGGTACCTATTTATCTACTTGCAATTTCTTGCTTTCGAACTGCTAGGTTGGCAGGAGCTGGAACTAGAGACGGGAGCTCACTCCGTCATGCGGCAACTCGGGCCTCGAACTGCTGAACTACCAACCTTCCACAGCCTGCAGTTCAGCATCTTAACCACTTGAGCCACCGCAGCTCCGTAGCATAATTGGGTGTACTTAAATAGTTACCACTTAAATTTCCCAGCAGTGCCTGCAACTTGGCCATGGATGAATCAAATCCTGAATAATAAATCACGCTTGTAGTTGGCTTTGCAAATTAGAATTGTGCTGGGTGAAAGGAGCTATAGGCTGGAACGGAACGATATTGTTGCCTGGTTAATTTTTCCAAATAATAGTTCTAAAAAATTTATTTTTAACGCGTGCACAATTACTTGGGTACCTTGCTGCTCATTCACGTGTCAATATTAAAGAAGGCATGAAGTTAAGATTGAGTGAGTCATGGGGGACAAGATAAAATACTGTGTTGCAAGCTAGGTTTATTTTTCGGGCTGAGACACTGTGACTGGCCCAAGGTCACCCAGTTGGCTTCATGTGGAGGAATGGGGAACTGAACTCAGTTCTTCCGATTAGAGTTCACCACTACACCAAACTGGTACCCTACTGCAAGGATAATTTAAGCTTACATTCAAATGTAAGGTTTTCAAGGATGCCAGTGTATGGGGCCCTACAAAATTAATGATTTTTTTGTAGGGACCTTTTTAAAATAATGAATAAAACAATCTACCACGTGAAGCTGCCTTATACCAAGTCAGACCATGGGCCTATGAAGGTCAGTACTGCCTACTTGGCAGAAGCTCTCCCGGGTCTCTCATTTCTCCTCCTACCTGATCCTTCTAACTGGAGAAAGCAGGTGCTAAACCTGTGACCTTTTGCATGCAAAGTAGGAGCATTACCACTGACTTGCAGTGACCTTTTTGTACTGGCTTTGCTTTTCTGCCTACAAATGCAGCCTGATTCCACTTATCTCTGTGACAAGAAAGCTTCACATGCTAAATTTCTAAGTGCCAGGTTGCTGTTAAAGGTGCAAGAATAAGGCTACTTAGAGAGAGGGAGAGAGCAATCTTACTTGCAACGTACACTGAGCCAAATTAACAGAACGTTTGGGTCCAGTGGAACCTTTAAGACCAATAAAGTTTAATTCTGGGTATAAGCTTTTGTGTGCATTTTCTTCAGGGCAACTGATCTCTATTGGCAGGAGACCAGTTGTAACAGCTGGAGAGCTCCAGGCTTCACCTGGAGGTTGGCAACCATAGTTTCCACCAGAGACGTAGACAGAGCTGGTGACACTATGGTGAGTTGTATTTCTATTTAAACTATAGTAATTATGTGTAAACTTGCATATGTAGCTATAAATCAGCCCATGCAAGTTTTGTTCTCTTTTTTTGATTGTGTGTACAAGGCCACCCACCTGCTGACCCATTACTAGTTGTGCTCACCCAGCCCAGACAGTCTCTGAGAGCAGATTTAAATGGCAGCCAGGCAAAAGATAAACCAGAGGGGCCAGTTAAAAACTTTTCTTTCTACCCAGGTAAAAGTGTGTTTTTAGTTAAGTGAGTGTGTTTTTGATTAAAAAGACAACTTTTTATGAAGACCATTTTTACATCTTTTATTGTTGTTATTGACAGAACTTTTATGCTTCTGCTTGCATTTTATTGTTTTAATATTGATGTTTTTACAGTCTATTTCTGGTATTCTCAGTTTTGTGTATTCATAGAGTTCTATGGTATACCTACTCAGGTCCCATAACTTAAATAATAAGTTTTCTATTCCTGTAAGCACATTATCAAGAGCCAGCACTATTTATTACAGGTATTGCTTTATTATTTTAATTCCTGTTTTAATGCTACTATTATTTGTACTGTCTTAAGGCTCTGTTCCTGATGGTTTCTCAATTTATTTGGGTTACCCTGATAAACACGGGTTTTAGAACATGTGTTTGCTGAGACTGTAAAACACATGTAATTCACTGCCACAGGAAGTGGTGGCGGCTACAAGCATGGGCGGCTTCAAAAGGGAATTAGATAAGCATATGGAGCAGAGGTCCATCAGTGGCTATTAGCCACAAGGTATAGATAGGGGTTCTGGGGCAAGTGATGCTCTGTCTTCTTGGTGCTTGGGGGGGGGGGTCAACAGTGGGAGGGCTTCTAATGTCCTGGCCCCACTGGTGGACCTCCTGATGGCACCTGGTATTTCTGGCCACTGTGTGACACAGAGTGTTGGACTGGATGGGCCTTTGGCCTGATCCAGCATTGGTGTCTCTTATGTTCTTATGTTCCTGTCTCAGTTACACTGGAAATTTGACCTTTCCCCCCCCCTACAGAAAAGATTCTGAGTAAGGAATACCAAATTCCTAAATATTTGTTGATTTTTTGTTAAATACCAAAAACAACCAGTTAGGCACTATTAAATTATTTATATCCCACCTTTTCACTGTTAAATCCTCAGTGTGGCTTATGACATTTTAAAAAACACACACTATTCTTCCCTCCTCTCCCAGTCCCAATATACTAGGGCTCTTTTTGTAGCAGGAACTCCTTTGCATATTAGGCGACACACCCCTAATATAGGCAAGCCTCCAAAAGCTTACAGTAGCCCCTGTAAGAAGAGCTCTGTAAGCTCTTGGAGGGTTGGCTACATTAGGGGTGTGTCACCTAATATGCAAAGGAGTTCCTGCTACAAAAAGAGTTCCCATTGCTGAATGAATATTTTAGCCACTTCATCCTAGGGTGGGCAGTCATAAGTGTCCTGAGAGCCAACCAGGGAGTGGCCAGGCATTGTTCTGCCTTTCGTCTTGGAAGGACAGTTGCATAGATGGCATGCTCTCTAGATTCTCCTCCTCCCAGGATTTAAGTAAATAGGAAATGACACCAGGCAGAAATCTACCAGCAAAGAAAAATAAACCTTTGAGCAGAGAGGAATTTTTTTTTTTACATGCAGCACTATTTATATCAGTGTGTTGTTTTTGTTGTAATTCTTATGTAATTTCATATGTTGTGGCTGATACAGCAAGCCTTAGGATCCACCTGTAAATCATTTAAGCACCATGTTCCTTTTCAGGTTCATTCTGCATTTTCAGAAAGAATTTACTGAAAGGCTATGAGTTTCTCAGGGGCCACAACAACCTTCCAGGGAGCTGGAAATGTGAGTATTTGGGGGTGTTTCTTGCTGCAGGTTACTTCAGCAAGTAATATTAGTCAATGTTTTACAGTTTCGTATATTTTATTTTTTATTTATAAATATATATGGCTGCAAATCTTTTATTTGAATAATGCAACTCAAATATATGTAAAACATATTGAACATGTTCAGTGAGACACATGAGATATAAATAATTTATTAATTCATGATTCAGTGAGACAAGCAGAGTATAAATAAATTGCCAACTCACTAAACTGCTACAATATGAGCCATCCATTCTTTTTGATTTGCCATATAAAGGGCAGAAAAATACATTATTAACATGATCTCATCATTCTAAATAGCAAAGATATCTTATATTCCTACTAAACAAACAGTGTCATGTATTTTAATGAAATCGCATACATTGTTCGAGAGACGGCTACTTAAATATTTAACATGTACAGGCATCCTCTTTTTTCTATTTCATCATCATATGATGGATACGGTTTACATCCATGAATTACCACTTGATCTATACTTAAAGCACTTTATGAAATGGCGTCTTGAGCGTCATTATTTTTAAAAGGGGGAAATATGATACCAGTAAATTAATTGCAGGAGGGAGTGATGGGAAGTTCAATTTAGTATCATCTGAGATACAGAAAGGAGACATTGACGAGCCTTCTCCTTGATTATATAACATTGAGCAAATGGCAGGCAACATAGTGTTTTCATATAAGACATTTTATGCTAGAAACCTATCCTTTGACTATGTGCTGAGTCTGACCTCTTTTGGCACAGGGAAGCTGTCTAGCACTTCCTAGCTTCTCACTGAGATAAGATTATCCATTCACTGAATGACTAGGCCTTTCATCATGACACAATTATAATTGTGATCAAGGATGAATTCACCCCATCGTTATATGCTGTGATGGTGATATACAGGAAAGCATTAGGATGTGCGATGCACATGACTGGAAAGCGCAGGAGTAGCTTAAGAGTTTTCCTTCATTTGGTAGAGAAGTCATTCATGAGAACCTGATTGAGAAGAACACAGGCTTTCCTGTTCGAAATAACATCGATTTGAGGCTTTTCTGTTTGAAATAATATCTATTTGTATGGCTTCCAAAGAAGCATGGTTGGAAACAGGGGCTACCAGATTACCTGTTAAACCAAAAATTAAAGCCAGACGTGAAGCTAATAAGCCTAAAGTGAAAGCAAGAAGTGAAAATGACATAATTCAAGGGAGAGACGTCAAACGATAAAGAGATAACCTACCTAATGCACTACATTGGATTCTCCTGTTGAACTTACCTGTTAAATTTTTACCTGTAAAATTGGAGTTAATTGACCTGATGTACTGCATTATTGTATGAATTATTGTATTTCTGTTGTTGTATGAATTATTGTATGAATTATTGTATTTCTGTTGTTGTATGAATTATTGTATGAATTATTGTATTTCTGTTGTTGTATGAATTATTGTATGAATTATTGTATGAATTTTGAACTAAGCTTAAACTAGAGACTTTTGATGTGACATGAAATATATTGTATAGGGGAACCATATGGTTGATAATAGAGAGAAACTAGGTGCTTCATAGAATAGAAATGTATAGATATTGGGAGAGGGCAGGGCTGTGGCACAGCAACACGATTGGGCACCAAAAATAGCTCCCGGGAACCACCGGCTCTTCATTCGTTTTAGAGGAGTTTTCAGGGGATGCCAAGCTTCACTGGACCTCCTGGAGAGAGGTCTGGTGCAGGGGACTTGATTCAGGCCCCCCACTTGAAGCAACAAGTGGGTGGATGCCATGGATCATTCCAGAAGCAAGCACCAAAGCAGCGCAGTGAAGGCAGCCATCACTGCACCAGCTGTGAACGCCCTGAAAGAGAGATATTTTGAGTCTCATCCATAACAGTGATGAAGATTTCCACTGTAAGTACCCTCAAAAGCAACATTGAGGAAACTGCCGATTTTTTAAATTAAGCCCCCTTTAAAATTTGAAAGGACAAGGAAAGGAAGGGTGAAATCCCCCCCCCCTTTTGCTATGAAGTGGCCGGGGAAATTTACTTATGGAAACCTGATCTAAATACCTCTTGGGGTAAAGTGAATCTATTTGACTGAGCTTCAATAGAAGGAGGACAAAGTGTTTTTTGGGAATAAAAGGAAAGAAAGAGAGATATTGAGAGTTGGATGTGCTATTGTTCTGGCAACTTTTGATGACGTCATGCTATACTGCTGAGAACACAGCAGTTTGTTGTGTCTAACGCTACCAAGTACTGGAACTGTATTGAAGGATTCTTGGTTGTTAACATTTCAACAAGAGTGACTATCTGATGATTGTGGCCAGTCTTGGAGGAACAGTGGACAAATAATCTGCAGAGACTTTGGATGCTGACAGACTGAACTAAGTTCCTTGCTATTGTATTAGTGGAGGTGATGGTATTCCAGCTGAGCTATTCAAAGTCTTAGAAGATGATGCTGTTAAAGTGCTGCACTCCATTTGCCAGCAAATTTGGAAAACGCAACAGTGGCCACAGGGTTGGAAAAGGTCAGTATACATTCCAATCCCAAAGAAGGGCAATGCCAAGGAATGTTCAAACTATCGCACAATTGCACTCATATCACACGCTAGCAAGGTCATGCTCAAGATCCTACAAGCTAGGCTTCAACAGTACGTGGATAGAGAACTGCCAGAAGTACAAGCTGGGTTTCGAAGAGGTAGAGGAACTAGAGATCAAATTGCCAACATTCGCTGGATTATGGAGAAAGCAAGAGAGTACCAGAAAAATATCTACTTCTGCTTCATTGACTATGCTAAAGCTTTTGACTGTGTGGATCACAACAAACTATGGCAGGTCCTTAAAGAGATGGGAGTACCAGACCACCTCACATGTCTCTTGAGAAACCTGTATAAGGGCCAAGAAGCGACAGTTAGAACCGGATATGGAACAACTGATTGGTTCAGCATAGGAAAAGGAGTACGACAAGGATGTATATTGTCACCTTGCTTATTTAATATATATGCAGAGTACATCATGCGAAATGCTGGCCTGGATGAATCACAAGCGGGAATTAAGATTGCTGGGGAAAAGATCAACAACCTCAGATATGCAGACGATACCACTCTAATGGCAGAAAGTGAAGAGGACCTAAAGAGCCTCTTGCTCAGAGTAAAAGAGGAGAGCGCAAAAGTGGGCTTGAAGCTCAACATCAAAAAAACTAAGATCATGGCATCCGGCCCCATCACTCCTTGGCAAATAGAAGGGGAAGTCGTGGAAGTAGTGACAGACTTCACGTTCCTGGGATCCCAGATCACCGCAGACTGTGACTGCAGCCATGAAATTAAAAGACGCCTGCTCCTTGGGAGGAAAGCGATGGCGAACCTAAACAGCATGATAAAAAGTAGAGACATCACCCTGCCAACAAAAGTCCGCATGGTCAAAGCAATGGTATTCCCAGTAGTCATGTATGGCTGCGAGAGTTGGTCGCGAAGAGTCAGACTCGACTGTGCGACTGAACAACAACAACATTGTATTAAAATGGAACAAGACACATGGGGGGAAAAGCCAGCAGCTCCGTGCTTAGACAGCTCCACATAAACTAGCTTGCTGCAATTGTCATGGGAGGAGGAGCTTCAGATTTTAACTGTGGATGTGGTCACCTTGGGAGTCCAAATGGCTTTGGAGCCAATATTAGGGGGGGAAATGATATTACATCAACTCAAACTACAAGCAACATAAAGACATTCAAGCAAGAAAAAGCTCAAGAGGAAGAACAACACTCCAATCAAGCTGATATAACTCACAGGGAAATGGAATTTAAATATCCAACTGGTCAAGACATAGAACAACACTGCAATCAAACTACATTAACTTATAACAAGAAAAACAGCTGTATTAAAACTGCCAAAATCTGGAATCCTTAAAGTAATAAAAGGATTTTTAAAAAAAACACTTGTATCTTGAAGTTTTTATCTCATTATTTCCAATTTAATGGCCGTATACCTAGAGTATGGTATTCAACTAAGTTTATAACTGATTTGTTCTGGTTACGTACCAAAATAAACCGAACAGTAAGTGATCATTATCTGTCATTTCTAGATGAAACTTAATATGAATGTCTATTTCATATTAGTAGAAAAGAGTAAGAGTCCAGTCGCACCTGGACTAACAAAATTTGTGGTAGGGTATGAGCTTTTGCAAGTCACTGCACTTCTTCAGATACCAGATATTTATTCAGAGATTTCTTCAGATAGCTGCTACTGCTACATGTAGACTAACATGCCTACCCATCTTGATCCATATCATACGAGGTCTGCCAACTGATCAAGAAGAAATTTCTTTGATGGCTTTGTTTTTTTCTTTTTGACCAGTAGACAGAAAAATCAAGGAATAAATCTGGTTTCTCTGCCCTCCTTTTCAGCTGGACTTCCTAGGTCAGGGATGGGCAAGTGGTTGCTGGATCTGGCCCCCATGGAAAGTTCAGCTAGCTCTTTATTGCTTTACTAAATTTTAATCAAGATGTGGTAAAAGATTGTGCAGAGGCCAGAAAGAGAGGAAATGATTAAAGCATGAATTGTCTCAGCTTTACATCATCTTGTAATGTCTTGGCTAAGCCCCACTGCTTGTACTCCTTAACCATGAAGCCTTTTCTAAACTGAAACATTCTTATGAAGCTTGACCACCCTTGAGGGGATTGGAAAATTCATATTTAAATCATAGGCCGCTGTATGAAGAATACAATGGCTTAGGAAACACAGAAATTGGCCAATCTGTACTTCAGGCGAATAGATAGCTTGCAAGCTAGGCTCTCTCCCCCCTGAGTTTTCCAGAATCCACTGGCCTTTCCCAAGATGGACAACTCTGGCCTGGGGAATTCCTGGAGATTTGGGGGTGGATGGTGCCTGGGAAGGGTGGAGTTTGGGAAGGAAGGGAGCTCAGCAAGAATGGGACGCCATAGAGCCCACCCTCTGAAGCTGCCATTTTCTCCAAAGGAGCTGATCTCTGTAGTGGGGAGATCAGTTGTAATTCTGGGAGAACTCCAGGCCCCAACCCTATGCCTCCCCAAAAACTTAAGCTTCATCCCCAGTGATTTTAGAAAAGCTGAACTTCACTACAGGCTGTGTCACAAAACACCGGGCTCCACATCCTCAGCTTTACCCTCAGGGCCACACTGGTTAACTTCAGAACTGGCCAAGACATCAAAAGTCCTATTTAATACTGATTCTAGACCCTTTTTTAAAAATTTAGGAAGTGAAAAGCTGCAAATGATTGTTAAATGACAGCAGCTGAGAACAGAAGAGCCCAAAATATACAGTGACAAATGAAAACATGAAAGGGATGCAGCAGCAGTTTAGAGATGGATGAACACACTGGGCAGAGATTGCACTAGTTATTTCTGCATCAGCCATAATCTTGTTTCATCCAGGCCACCTTTCACTTTGAATTGCGTTCAGCAGCCTGATTTTCCTGTATGCGTGTAGTTCCTAGCAGGATTAGCCATCTCCTCTTCTTTTGACATCAGAGATAATGTGACTGTATATCAACCCCTCTCCCAAAAAAGGGATAAAATCTTTTGTCATGGCCATCAGAGTTTCTCATCCCAGGGTTTCTGCTGTCACTGTTTTTTATAACTCAAGAATTCAAGAAGTAAGACTGCAAAATGAAGTTGACTTGCTTCTGAAAATACTTAGGGCTTGCTTTTTCCTTCAAAAGGTTAACTATTTTATTCATCGGGTAGCCATGTTAGTCTGTCTGTAGCAGTAGAAAAGAGCAAGAGTCCAGGAGCATCTAACAAAAACTAACAAAATATGTGGCAGGGTATAAACTTCTGTGAGTCACTGCTGTATCTGAGGAAGTGAGCAGTGACTCACAAAAGCTCATACCCTGCCACATATTTTGTTAGTTTTTAAGGTGCTACTGGACTCTCACTCTTTTCTATTTTATTCATGTTATTTATAGTCAGCCTTTCTCTGAGAGCCAGTTTGATGTAGTGGTTAAGAGAAGCGGACTCTAATCTGAAGAACCGGGTTTGATTCCCCACTCCTCTAATGCAGCCAGCTGGGTGATCTTGGGTCAGTCACAGTTATCTCAGAGCTGTTCTCTCAAGAGCAGTTCTCTCAGAACTCTCTCAGGCCCACCTACCTCACAGGGTGTCTGTTGTGGGGAGAGGAAAGGAAGGAGATTATAAAGTGCTCTGAGACTCCAAGTGAAGGGTGGGGTATAAATCCAGCTCTTCCTCCTCAAGATGAGTTACACAGTGTAAGTCAATACAATCAACAGGATGGGACATTCAGGAGCAAAATAATAGGATTAGAACTGCAGAAATCTGAGACAAAGATAAAAAGAAGCATAAGTATTAATATAACATGTTAAAACAATGCAGTAGGATAGATAATACAGCAACAGATTGATACGTACTATACACAGTGGTATAGTTAACAGTCCTTTTCCCTTCCATGAAGTATCTTTATGATTAGCGATCCTGCACAGTTTGGTGTAGCGGTTAGGAGAGCCAGTTTGGTGTAGTGGTTAGGAACGTGGACTCTAATCTGGAAGAACCAGGTTTGATTTCCCCACTCCTCCACATGCAGTTGCTGGGTGACCTTGGGCAAGCCACAGTTCTCTCAGAGCTGTTCTCTCAAGGGCAGTTCTGAGAGAGCTGTTTCAGCCCCACATACCTTACAGGGTGTCTGTTGTGGGGAGAAGAAGGGAAGGAGATTGTAAACTGCTCTGAGACTCTGAGTGAAGAGTGGGGTATAAATCCAATCTCCTCCTCCTTTTCAACTAAAAAGTGCAAAGTGATTGGGAACCTCTCTGTAAGTATGTATAGCCCAATCCTGAATAAATATTCTCAGAAGTTCAGTGGAACTCACTTATTGGTAGGTAGGGAGATAGAACTGAAGGTTCAGAGCACTGTCAGCCCACCTCCACAAGTGAACTGTCTGATGAGGACATAGTGAATCAAATGTTGATCAAAGCCATGACCCTCGCTCTTCTTCGCCCACTTCCTCAGTTACTGGCCGGTTTCAGACATCTAGCTGCAGGGTGCCTTTTAAACTTTCCCCAGCAAGACCAGGAGGAGATGGTGACAAGGAAGGAGGGATTGGACAGGGTGAAAGCAGACTGTCTTTACACTTCTATTCTTTTACTAATAGATAAAAGAATGTACAGAATGTTCTGCCTCTGTGCAGAACTCTGTGTTATGCTGTTCTTTGAAGCCAATATGGTAACATTTTTTTGCTATTGTTTTAGTTTGGTTGATTTATGGAAATCGCCTTGCATTATATCCATAGAGAAACAGTTTTGTGTCTCTGTGTTTGGTATTTTTAGACTTCTTGGGTGGTTGTATCCACTTGCTGTTTTGCTGTGCAGCATCTCTGCTTGAATAGGTTTGAGTTCTTATTTACTGGGCCACCAACAGAGGGGGACCAGGGGAACAAAATTCTGGGGCCCATCAGTGGAAGCAACAGAAGACCAAGATGTAGCCTCCTAAAAAGGTCTATGTTTCCCTTTTTTTTTAGTTCCATCCAGTTTCTGCACAGCCAGATCTTCCCAAGGGAAAGCCTTGTTAGTGTGTGGTAGTACCCCCCCTCCAAACCACACCTTTCATTGCCTTTTCCTACATTTCTGTCTTTTCCACATCTCCTCTTCCTTCAGTTGGCTCCCTTCCTTTCATGATTTGTCATTCATCTATCCGCACTTCAAATTTTTTCTTCCCTCCCCCTTTATTTTTCAGTCTTAATGCCCCTTCACCCATTTATTTATTTAATTATTTTATTCAATTTATACCCCGCCCTTCCCACAGTGTGGGCTCAGGGCGGCTTACATAGGGGCATACGCCAATATAAAAACATATTTAAAACCATTTAAAATCCATACAATACAAAAATATTATTAACAAGTTATTAACTAACTAAAGTCCTCTAGATGTTCAAGATGACATTTCACAGATGGCGTATTTTAACTATTCAGCATCATCTGGTCCGGGAAGCGCTGATGTTTCCTCATCCAGGGCCAGGTTAAGATGGAGCAATAGTGATGGTAGTGGCGGCTCCTACTCATATGCCTGGTGGAAGAGCTCCATCTTACAGGCCCTGCGGAACTGTACAAGGTCCCGCAGGGCCCGGATCTCCTCTGGGAGCTCGTTCCACCAGGTAGGAGCTGCCACCGAGAAAGCCCTGGCCCTGGGACCTGGCATTGCCAGGAGATGTTGCGTCCCGGACCGAAGTGCTCGTGGGGGAACATATGAGGAAAGGCGGTGCCTTAGGTAAGCTGGACCCAGACCATGTAGGGCTTTAAAGGTAAGAACCAGCACTTTGAAACGAATCCGATACGCTATTGGCAGCCAGTGCAGTGCTTTCAGCACAGGCTGGATATGGTCCCTTCTAGGAAGACCCATCAACAGCCTGGCCGCAGCATTCTGCACTAGCTGCAGCTTCCGGATTTGCAACAAAGGCAGCCCCATGTAGAGAGCGTTACAGTAGTCTAGCCTCTAGGTGACCGTCGCATGGATCACTGTGGCCAAGTCACTGCGGTCGAGGAAAGGGACCAACTGCTGCACCAGCTGCAGATGGTAAAAGGCTGACTTGGCAGTGGCTGCCACCTGGGCCTCCATGGTTAACGAGGAGTCCAGGAGCACTCCCAAACTCCTAACCTCTGGCGCTGGCACCAAAGGCACCCCGTCGAAGGTCGGGAGAGGGAGCCCTAACCCCAGACCACCACGACTCAAGCCCAGGACATCCGTCTTCACTGGGTTTAACTTCAGCCTGCTCAGCCGGAGCCAACCAGCCACGGCCTGCAATGCCCGGTGCAGATCTTCAGGGACAGAGCTCAACCGGCCGCCCAACATCAGATAGAGCTGGGTGTCATCCGCATATTGATGACACCCAAGCCCATACCTCCGGGCAATCTGGGCAAGGGGGCACATATAGATGTTAAACAATAACAGGGAGAGAACAGCCCCCCGAGGCACCCCACACACAAGAGGGTGCCTCCGGGACTGCTGCTCCCCTATCACACATCACACATCCTGGTTGGCAACTTAGAATGTATTTAATAGTAGTATAGAAGCAAACCTCTGTTAATATTATGGACAGAAGGAGGGAGTTCTGTCTATCAGAGCAGTGAAAGGATGCTTCTCCCCCTTAACATGCATGATAATGAATGTTAATCTGACTCAGTAGCAACAAATGATGAACAGAGGTTAGAATGTATTTATTTACTTTATATCCCGTCTTTATTCCCAAGGGGAGCCCAAAGCAACTTGCAGCATTCTCCTCCTCTCTGTTTTATTCTCACAACAACCCTGTAAGGTAGGTTAGGCTGACAGGGTGTGACTGGCCCAAGATCACCTAGCAAGCTTCCATGGCATGAATAATCCTGGGTTTCCCAGATCTTAATTTGACACTTACCACTACACAGCCTTAATTTCCACTGCAAATAGCTTGAAAGTCTGGAGATACCCTGGGTCAACATATTCCAGTTTCTTTCATTTTTGGCCCTGGAATTCCCATGATCATCCTGAAGCTACTGGACAGACAGATAGACACAGGGCTTTTTTTGTAGAAAAAGCCCAGCAGGAACTCATTAGCATAATAGGCCACACCCAACAGCAGAAACTCATTAGCATATCCAGCCACACCCATGAGAGCATAGCTCATTAGCATATTAGGCCACACCCCATGTTACCAGACATATAGTCATCTAGCCACACCCACCTTTTGCTTCTTATTCTGTTTACCTTGTTTGTTGTCAAAAAGGCTCTTTTTGTAGCAGGAACTCCTTTGCATGTTAGGCCACACCCCTAATGTAGCCAATCCTAATGAGTTTCTGCTATTGGATGTGGCCTATTATGCTAATGAGTTCATGCTGGGCGTGGTCAACTTGGGAGCCAGCCGGAACTCCGTTCCTGTGCGTTCCTGCCCCAAAATAGCCCTGGATAGACATGTTGATCCTTTTATTATTATAGATGCAGCCAGGTAAGTAATTTGTTTTGTTACTGCATTTGGTTTGGTCATATGGGGGGGGAATGGAATTTTTTGTTTGTGGGCCCATGGTGGCTCTCGGCGGTCCTGCTTATTAGGAATACCTTTCTCTCTCTTTATTAGAATATTTTACACTGTTTTCTTTAATCTCTATGCTTCAGTAAGCATTCCTGACAATATTTGCCAGAATAATGTTAGAGGTGTACATCAAGATTGCAAAACACATCACATTTATTTTTAAAAATGCATAGTTGTATGAATGTTTTTGCAACATTAGCCTGGTACTAAATAAAGCCATCAGATGTATTATTAGCAAATTAAATTCTCTCTCTCTTTGCTAAACACAGCCTTCTCTGTAACCTTGGGGAACTGGACGAGAATTTTAAATATGCCTCTTGTCAGGATAGATGTGTGCATATGTTTCACAATCTGTCCTGGAAGACAAAACATGATGAGAAAGCACAAACTCCAAAGCTCCAGCCCCAAACTTGCTGAAATCCCATTGGGAGAGTTTCTTGTCACTCAAGTGGGCTAAAAACCAGTACACAATGATTACTCTGGCATGTAATTAGAAATCAGGGGGAAACATCAAAGATGAATAGAATAAAAATACATTGTTAATAAAGAGATAAAGTTATCAATTATTATTTCTAATGTCTGATCCCTTCTGTCCATCAATACTTCCTCTGTTCTGGATTTCTCTTTTTTTTGTTTCACCCGGGATGACTGCACTTCAGAACCTATTTCTCATCTCCAGCGACCATTTCTGTCTTTATTCTACTGTTCAACTTTTTTTCCCATTGAGCAAACCACAGCTTTCTTTCTCTATCTGCACTGATTTCCTTTTCATATTCACTGTAACTTTCCTATCTCTAAATTTTTTCTCTTCATTTCTTCTGACTGTTTTCATTCCACTGGTTTTGTTCCTCTTGTTTAAACTCTTACCTTCTCTCTGTTATTTCCCACACCCATTCATTTTCTATTGTGACCCTTTATTTAGGGTCATGATCATTCTAACCTGTTTTATTTAAATATGGCTAGGAATCTGAAGGACAGGAGGCTGTGTAGGGATATGCTGGCCTGCTCAAACCCAAGCTCCTATTTTCTATGACTAGCGTGTGTCCTTACAGATGTTTAAGGGCTTATGCAGTTTTCTGTAAAAAAGAAACTGAACACAACTCACTATCAATCAATCAAAAGCTGTATTGCATTAGCTCACAGCCTTAGCAATTAACATCAAAAACCCAACAACATCAGTTATAAGGCAACAATCACAATAACAATTAAAATTCTAATAGACATTACAATTTTATAAACAATCATTAAGATGCCTGGTGGAATGAGCTCCCGGAGGAGATCAGGGCCCTGCGGGACCTGGTGCAGTTCCGCAGGGCCTGCAAGACGGAGCTCTTCCGCCAGGCTTTCACGTAGGGGCCGCCGCTGCCGCTGCCACCATTACCATCAACGGTGGTAAGAACACCGAAGTTGGGAGTGTCCTTGAGCGTAGTGCTACTAGAATGCTGCAATGAGTACAGCGGATGGGCTCGGACTAATTCTCGGACAAGGATGCCATCATTTTTTAACAACTTAAGAAGCACTTTATTGTTATTGTTGATTGTAATGTTTTTGGATTTTACTGGATTTTATGTGGTTTTATGTTTGGGCTATGCCCCTTGTAAGCCGCCCTGAGCCCGCTTGCGGGGAGGGCGGGGTAAAAATACTTAAATAAATAAAATAAATAAATAAATAAATCACAACAAAAATTTGAGTTAAAACCAACATCAGTTCAAGCAATTCAGTCAGATAGTCGACAAAATGCATAGATTTATCCATCAGCCATATTAACAGTGGGTGGTTTTGGTCAGGGGTAATTTCGTAGAAAAAGAGGTAGGGGAACTCATTAGCATAACTCATTAGCATATGCCACACCCCCTGACATCAGGGGCCCGGCGGTGGACCTGCAAGGTCAGCGGGAGTGCGAGGAAGCCCCGCCAAGGCCCTCCCTGGCCCCAGGCAGGCAGGGGTGGGGAGAGGCGGGGGGGGAGCAACTTACCCTCCCTCTTCTCCTGCCTCCTCCTGGCTGAATGAGGGCTGGAAGCGGGGCGGCCGGAAGCAGGGGGCGGGGCTTTGTCATGTGCCCCGCCCCCCTGCACCTCACCCGGGGGAACTGTGTTCCCCCGCGTTCCCCCCCAAAATGACCTCTGGTTTTGGTAATACCTTTATCATCCATGCAACAAACTTTACCGTTTGCATTGTTATCCATTTACTTTTGTTGGCAGGTAATATAGTTAGTCTATCGTTATCCACTCTCCCTGGGTATTGTAATAAAATATTCCGAAGATATCTTTTGCATTCTGATGCAAATCCTGGGCAGTAAAAGACCACATGGCCTTGATCCTCAATAGAAATCTGATCAGAAGTACTTTATATGGGATCGCATTGTAATGGCTTCTTACCATCACCAATCGTAAGGTATCCAATCCTGCTTTGGTAAATGCTTTCCTATGCTCAGGATTAAGTAAGACAATTCACTATTTCCCCATGTGTCTTGTCCTAAGGTATCTGCTCTATTTTGACATTTGAGGAAGTTTCCATAAAACCTCTTAATAAGCAAATCACCCATGATTTTTGTGGCTTTCCAAAAGCAGCAATATTGTAATACCATATTAGGACCAGTTAAAACCCACAGAAGTCTTCTTCTGTTCCTCTGTACAATTGGGGGAGGGGGAGTCAGTGCATGATGAAGTAGCCCAGAGGCTGAAGATGAACTTTTCTATCATGACCTGAAATATCTTTCTCACATTCTCCCCAACCATGTTTTTATACATACTTGAACATTCAGCAAAAAGAAGAGTTCTGAGGAACTACTTATATTACACTACTCCTTCTTATAGATTTTCATCTAATGACCAAAATGCCCACCTGAATTTTTCTAGCCATTAAAATAATGGCTATAAAATATTAAATATTTGAGGCTGATTTGTTAAATAATGTAAATAAAATGATTCAGTTCCGTGGCCATTCAGAAAGAACCAATGCATTCTACAAGGCATTTGGTTTTATTCTGAGGTTTTTTTTCTTGGACTAGTTTAGCCATTTACCAGGCTAATGACAATTGTCATATGATGGAGGGAAGGGCAGGTACAGATATTGTCTTCTTTGAATGTAGGCATTCTACACAGGTAATCATGCTCGTGGATTTGTGTGATTCTTCCTCCTCAAAGATAAAAAAGTAAGAAAGATGGTGCAAAGTGGCTAGTTTCATCCATGTGGTAAGTGTACATCATGTGTGCTTAGTGAAGGGGAGCAACATGTGCCTGTTCCTGCCCAGAAAATACCTGAACTGACCAAATTTTCAAATTATGCTTTAAATGCTGAGCTGTCTAATGAAAAGCCTTTTCTGAACTTTGAAAAACAAAACCAGAGACTTCATCACAGCAGGTTTTTCCATATGATTTTTACTCAGTCCTTCCAGAAGTAAATTAAAATAGCTTTCCACATGGTGTTTTGGAGTATTTGGACTGTGTCCAGTTCAGTGCCTTTTCAAGATCAAAAATTATTTACAAAATGTTTGTTTAGCTGCTATTTAATTTTGATTCTCCAGCTGCTTGAAGGGATTGCTTTCAAATCAGCAGCTCAGATAAATTGGCACATTAATAGTAAAAAGAAAAAACCCTGAAGTTAACATTTGACAGTAGTCTTTTAAGTCTAAAGTTTCCTTTTGTCAATTATTTATGCCTCATATGAGAGGGCAATTTACAAACAATAAAATATATATGAGTAACTATAAAGATACATCTTCTAGTATGACAATGACTGTGATGCCACATCCTTTTTTCTTCAATATAAGCTCTGAATTCAAAATAGATCATTCACCATCTGCTACAGAAAACAGGTCCTGATATATGTGAATTTCACTGTTTTAGTCCTGTTGATAGCAGAGGGCATAAACTGGCCAGATCAAAGGGAATTTCACATTACCTTTTAAAACCGTTATTGTACTGTCTTGGAATAAACCGGTACAGGGACGGCCATTTCACACAGCCTCTCCCCTACAGGTAAGGAGCCGTCTCTGAAGTGGTTTGTCATTTCAGACTGCGCCGCTTTGTTTTCCCGCCCTTTTTTGCCCACATGGGCTATCTCCGTCTTTTTTAAAACAAACAAACAAACATTCTTTTAAGAGTGCTATAGCGCTGTAACACAACCCCAAAACAGCGCAATAGCGACCCCATTGAGATGCCTGGACCACTGAGATACATGAGATCACATCTGCCACCTGGAAACAAGTGGAAGCTCAGGCACGCACATGCACAGACTTCTGGATTTGATTTCTGGAACATTAGGAAGGGAGGGAGGGAGGCTGTCTGGGTTTGTAATCTGTCCCGTCTCCCCCCCCCTTTCCCTCGCCATGACTACACTCTTTTTCAGGCTGCCTGGAATTTAAAAATCTCTTCCATTAACTTTTCTCCTTCAGGCACCTAAAATCAAACTGCTTCCCCCCACCCCACCCAGTATTTAGGGACATGACAACAGGCTGCCTTTTCATTCCCCTCTTTCCCAGTCTCCGTTTTACAAGTAGCTATCTTGCCCAAGGAGAATTCCAGGAACTCAAAACCTGTGGCAGGATTTTAAAATCCCCCCTCCCACTTTTCCAAGCCATACTAGCTCCTTCCAGCCTTACAAACAGGATCCTCCTCCTGATGGCCAGCATATAGGGATGCCATGCCTCCAGGTGGGACCTGGGGATCCCCTGCACTTATAGCCAGTGTTCCCTCTAAGCTGAGTTAGTGTGAGCTAGCTCACAGTTTTTTAGTCTCTGGCTCACACATTTTTGTCTTAGCTCAGGAAGGATGGCTCCAGAGCAAACTAATTTATGGAGTAGCCAAATCACTCGCTCACAACTTTAATGCCAGTAGCTCACAAAGTAGAATTTTTGCTCACAGGACTCCACAGCTTAGAGGGAGCATTGCAGAGTTACAGCTTATCTCCTGCCTACAGATATCAGTTCCCAGGCATAAAGTGAATGCTGTGGACTCCATGGCATTGTACTCCATTGAAATCACCATTCTTCCCAGATGTAGTGATCTCATGTATCTCAGTGGTCCAGGCATCCCGATGGGGTCACTATTGTGCTGTTTTGGAGTTGTGTTACAGTGCCATAGCACTCTTAAAAGAACGTTAAAAAAAAGACGGAGATCGCCTGCACGGGTGGAAAAGGGTGCGAAAACCTTGTCATCGGAGGAAGCACTATGAGGGCATTTTTCACAGCACCCCATAGCGCTTCAGGAATGGTAGAAGAAATTGAAGACCGCTTGGAAGCAGTTTGCTGGTAAAATAGCTCAGAAACGTTTCCCGAAGAGGACAGAAGCATTTGTGTCTGAAAGGGGAAATATATTCTGTCAGGGAACCGTTACTAAAATGGTTCTGTCTGAAATGACAGACAGAAACCGTTAGTGAACAGTTCCTGAAATGGAACATATCGGCTGTCTGAAATTCCCCCTTATCACTTAACTGTACTGTTCCCAGGCTGTTACAGTGTCAAACTCACAAACCCAGTACCAGTTCATCACTGACAAGTTTTATTAAGATGTTGAGTAGTTCTCTTTAGTTAGGATGACTTCCACAAAATATAACTCTTCTATAATTTAGTTTCTAATATTTCTTGTAGCAATTATCCCCAAAGAGTGCAAACAGCTGTGGTGAAAATAGTAAGTAAAGTTCTCTATTAGGGATGGGCACAAATGGAGAAATGAACCATAGTTTGAGCATGAACCAGGCCAATTTGTGGTTCATTTCGAACCAGTTAGTTTTGTTGCATCATTCCAGAATCCAAAAACAAAACGCCTTTTTTCCCATGGAGGTTCATTAGGTTCATTAGAGCAGTTTCCTCTCCAGACAGCCTAGCACCAATACAATCAATTCATAGGCAGTGCTGGGGGTGAACTTGTGGAGAGCACAGAAACACCCATAGCAGTTGTCCATAGCTTTTGGCAGCTCTGAGAGTGAACCACGGAGATCCCATTCTGCTCTATGGGAGCAGATCGTATATATATATATATATATATACCACACCCTCAGCTCCTTTCACTTTGCAGAAGAAAGAGAGAGGAGTTCGTCATCATGTGTGTCCCGGTCTACTGGCCCCGGGACGATCCTTCACACCTCCAGAGGCATACCCGCACCCCAGCTCACCCCAGGAACGGCGGACGAGCCGGGGAGGATCAACGGCAGAACCCCCAGAAAGGATGCAGCATGCCGGGGCGACTCCCGAGAGCTCAGGCATGACGTGCAGTGCTGGCAGGGCAAAACCCGCCCAGCGCACCCCATGGAGCCCCTCCCTAGAGAGGCGTGAAGAAGGCCCCACAGGGCGACAACAGAAGCAGGCCGCGGCACCTGGCGGTGCCGGCAGTGCGGCCCCAGGCCAAAAAGACTGCCACCGGCTCACCGCTGACCACACCCCAGATGCCCGAGGAGCGTCCTGGCCTATGAACAAGGGTGGGGCCGGATGGGGGAGGAGGGAGACGAGGAAGGTGGGCGGCACTAGCAGGGGAGTGTGGGGAATAAAAAGAGGGGCTCTTGGAGAGGACCAGGGAGGAAGAACATGAGACGGAGACACTACGCACGATGGCTAGAGAGAGAGAGCTATGGCGAGTGACCTTCAGTTTACGGCACAGAGGAATCTGCTAACCCCGTTCCCTGCTGTTCTGAGGTCCCATCGCGGCTCCCTTTTGTGGCCCCACCCCAACTGCCAGCACAACCCAGCCTGATGCCACAGCTACCGGTGGGACCCCCCTTGACACCCAGGAGAGGCACGTCACAATGTGAGAGTGAGTTAGGAAGAATTGCTTGCTGCGTGGCTGATTTAAGGGAAAGCTAGAGCTGAGCTTTCCTGGGTCACCTGCTTTGGGGGGCTATAACTCAGACATCCCAAATCCAATCTTCACCAAACTTAAAAGGCAGATGAAGGAGAGCCTGATAAAGATTCCCTGTGAGTTTGGCATCTCTAACTCACAAGGGGGCTGCCAAATCATGAACTGAATGAACCATGAACTGGTTTGAGAAACGGGAAAAGTTCATGAAAGTTCATGGTTTGTGTAATCAAATGAACCACCATTTTCCTGGTTCATACTCTCGATGCATGTTTGTTCATGCCTCTTCTGTGTCACCAATTCAAGTATTAATGTCTACCTTTCCTTATCTGCCTACTTGAAAGAATAATCCTCTAGGGAGAGTTCAGGCTTGATTTGATCTATAACCCACTTATTTGTCTTTTTGGCTGTCCACGGTATCTGTAAAACTCTCCTCCAACACCACATTTCTAAGGAATCTTTCTTTCTGGTATCTTTCTTCATTGTCCACCTTTCACACCCATATATATTAATAGAGAATGTTATGATATGAACTAACTTGGTCTTGATTGCCAGGAACACCTTATAGTTAAGAATCTTCTCTAGCTTCTTTATGGCTGCCCTTCCCAGTCTCAGTCTCAATCTCCTGATTTCATGGGCGCAGTCTCCCTTTTAGTTGATGATGGAGCCAAGGAATAGAAAATCTTGTACAATTTCAGTTTCTTCATCATCAAGGTTGTGTAATTCCCCAGTCGTCATTACTTTTATCTTCTTGATGTTCAACTGTAATCCTGCTTTGGCAGTTTATGCTTTAACCTTCATTAGAAGTTGTTTCAAGTCTTTGCTGTTTTCTGCCAGTAACGTGGTGTCATCTGCTTATCTCAAATTGTTAATGTTCCTTCCCCCAGTTTTCACTCCATTTTCATCTAAATCTATCAATGTTCCCTCTAAGCTCCACAGTGTTGTGAGCAAAAATTCTACATCATGAGTGAAAAAAGCTAGTAGTTTTAAAATTGTGAGTGAGTCTACATTTTATTACACAAATTATTTTTAGAAGATTATTTCCATAACCTTGTAAAAATCTCAGAATGAATCCTGCGTATAGATTGAATAGATGGGGAGATAAATACATCCTTTTCTGACACCTTTGCCAGTTGGAAACCATTCTGTTTCTCCGTATTCTGTCCTAAGAGTAGCATCTTGTCCAGAATACAGGTTGCACATCAAAACAATCAGATGTTGTAGCACACCTATTTCTTTTAAAACCAACCATTTTTCATTATTCATAGTCAAAAGCTTTGCTGTAATCTATGAAACACAAGCTGAGTTTCTTTTCAAATTCTCTCATATGCTCCAGTAACCAACGTAAACTTGCAACTAGTGCCTCTTTCTTTTCTGAATCCAGCTTGACCATCTGGCATTTCTCATTCCATATATGGTAACATTTTGAGCCTCACTTTACTCATGTGAGAAATTAATATTCGCTGCAGTCTTTGATGTCTCCTTTTTTGGATTGAGCATTTCCAGTCTGCAGGCCATTGTTTTGTCATCCATATTTGTTGGCACAATCTTGTTAAGATTTTGATGGACTCCATTTCTGTGGCTTGGAATTCCTCTACTGATACCCCATATACTCCTGGTGATTTGTTTCTCCCAAATGCTCTCAGTGCAGTTTTCACTTCACTTTCTAAAACTGTAGGTTCTTCTTCAAAATATTCTTATTGAAAGGAATCTATCATCCTTTCATCTCTTTAGTACCGTTCTTCCCATCTTTTCTTTATTTTGTTCTATTCGGTTAATGTATTTCAGTGTTGATCTTTCAGCATGCCTAACTGTGCTTTAAATTTCCCCTTGATTCCTTGAATCTTGCAGAATAGATCTCTTGTTCTTCCTTCCTTGTTGTTCTCTTCTGTTTCTTTACACTGGTTATTATAATAGTTCTCTTTGTCTCTATGTGTCAGTCACTAGAACACTGTATTTAGACTTCTGATTCTATTTCTGTCACCTCTGTTTTTGCTTCTCATCTTTCTTTAGCAATTTTAAGAGTTTCATCAGTTATTCATGGAGGCTTTTCATTCATTTTGGCTACAAGAATAGTCTTTGCCCGTTCTTCCTTGATAATATCTCTGATTTCAACCCATAGTTTTTCCAGTTCCCGTTTACTTGAACTTAGTAATACACATTTTGCTTTACATGGTCATTAAACTCTTCAGGAATGTTTAGAGTTCATTTTGGCAATATGAATCTTTTGGTGTTTTTGTTCAGTTTTATTTTAATTTTCAATATTAACAATTAATGATCTGTCCATGATTGGCTCTGGGCCTTGCTTTAGGGGAGAGGATAGAGCTTCTCCATGTTCTGCTTCCAATTATTTAATCTATTTAATTTCTATATTGGCCATCTAGTCATGTCCATTTGTCACAGACTCATACAATCACAGAGTTGGAAGGGGTCATACAGGCCATCTAGTCCAACCCGCTGCTCAATGCAGGATCAGCCTAGACTAGACTATCCCTGACAAGTGTTTGTCCAACTGCTGCTTAAAAACTGCCAGTGAGGGGGAGCTCACCACCTCCCTAGGTAGCTGATTCCACTGATGCACAACTCTTACTGTAAAAAAGTTTTTCCTAATATCCAGTCGGTACCTTCCCACTCTTAATTTAAACCCATGTAATACTTGTGATAGTATTATATTTAATTATTGGATTAACTCTGTCTTTTATAAGGTTTATATTTTACAGGCAAATCCCAAACCTTGAGAAATTGGACATATCAAGGTAAAAATAGAGGTGATTAAAAATGCAGGTAAATGGTAAACAGAAAATATATCAAAAGGTGACACAACAGTTCTAGGGCTGTTCCATTAATTTATTCTAGCCCCTTTGACAGTGTATGCCTACTATACTGATCAGGTCTGTCCAGGAGCTTGGTGATCAGAGAGATAGTTTTCTCCAGGTCAAATTGTCCAGAATCTCTTAGGTTCTTTGTTTGTCCCTGAATCTTTCTTTCATAAGTCTTTCATTATAGCCTTCATAGGCTATAAATGCCCCACCACTCCCTACATGATTAAATCTAATAGGGAGTGAGACAAGGGAACCAGCTGAACTCAAAAAATAATCACCCACAAGGCAGTCCAAATAAAATAGGAAGGGAGGTTGAAACAAGCATCTAAAATAGACTTATAACAAACAGAAAGAAAAGATAACAGAAGCAAGTAGAAACTGAAAATTAAAGAACAAAAGTCCTTGAAGCAGAGCACAACCTAAAACCATCAGCCAGACTAGCACTGGAAACTGGAAGCCGCCTGATTCTAAGAATGTATTCCACCTTTATAGGCACTCTCTGCTTGGAGGAGGCAGGCTATAATCTAAATTGTTCAGGCTGGTTGAATGGTCTTATGAGGGCTAAACTAAATATGTGGTTGTTTCTCCCACTCTGTAGCATTTAGTAGATGATATCATGCCTTTCTGTGTTTCCCTCCTTCCACTCCACACTACTGGCTGCTGTGTGAGGGCAGACACATGGAACATGACCTCATGATACAAAGTAAGTTTTGCTAAATACTGCCAGAGGAGAAATGAAACTTATGGCTGCTGGTTTTGATGCCAGCTGTCAATTCAGTGTAGCATCTGCTTTGGCCCTGACACTGTGGACTTCAGCCAGTATGGAACACACCAGGTTGCCCTGCCATCCCCCCCAGCCATGACTGCTGAGGGACCGTAATTTGCCATACAGTCACTCCAGTGCTGAATAATGATAGGAAAGTCGTGATGCCTTAGATGGAAAGATGACAGCCCAGCAGCTACATCAAGGCAGAGGAACTGGATAAACTAAATTAATTTTAGACAAAGTGGGACAGCGTCCCACCTACTGAACAAAGGATGCTCATGATGTCTGATGTCTGACACCTTGGAAAGCAGGATTCAAAGGGCTGACAGGCTCCCTAGCTTTGATATGAAATATTCAGTTTAAGGAAGAGCTCTCTGGAGTTTGCAGACTTCAACACTCTCACTAAAAGATGTTGGACAAATAAAAGTTATCCTCTTAGTGATTTGTCCCAATGGAGCCCACATAACATTGTATATTTATCAGATGCCAAACTATATTCATTAGATACCAGACTATGACAATTAAGAACTTTACAAGAACGATTAGAAACAGGGAATCAATGCCCACAGGCTTACAGCTAAGTCAGCAATCATAAGCAGGTCTACTCAGAATCCTACCCAGGTCTGTTCAGTGGGCCTACTCCCAGGAAAGTGTTCTGAGGATTGCATTGTTAATGTAAGTGTGTGTGATACATGAAGAAGGACGGAGCTGAAGGTAAGGAAAAACTAAAACAGACAATAAGGTACTTTGTTGACATGAGTGCTGAGAAGGCTGGGGGAATAGAAGGAAAAAGAAATCAAGAGATCTGAGGGCTTCTTAGCCCATTACGAGGTCTGCATGCTCACTGGGTAACAACACTACTTTGAATCATAGGTTCAGTGGGAGTTTTATGCCTCTGAGATTCACCATGAGCCCTTCCATCCTCACCACTGGGGCGAATGCTGAAATGAGACTGCTGCCTTCCCCTCTGTGCTGTTTTCTCTACCTTAAACCACCCCGTGGAGCCACTATTGACTCTATCGTGAAACTTACTTGCAGGCACATAAGTAACCTGGGAGGTAATGTGACTGTGGGAGGCACGAACTCCCATTGAACCTCTGATTTAAAGTCTTTGTGTCATTACCCAACAAATACAAGGACTTTGTAATGTGCAAAGAGCTCCTTAATGGAATATGAAGTTAAACAAGAAGAACAGAACCAACAGACTAGCAACAAAAAAGACAAAGGAATGCACAGAGACCAAAAAGATGTAGGAAGGGGCAAGAGTATGATGAAACTTAAGAATAAAAAGCTTACAATTAATAGGAAAAAAGATAAGGAAGCTGGCAACAATTGGGGGGGGGGCAAAGAAGCAGTCAATGGAAAAAGCAGATGGCCAGAAATGAGAGCCTGTAGATGAGCAATGGGTAACAAGTGAAGGGAACATTGCAAGTGCCAAGACATAAAATAACAAGACAGAAAACCTCTCTGTGTGCCTGCCACTATAGATGCTGATTCCCTGAAGCTCATAACAAAACCCTTTCCTCCAATGGTCCCCAGATGTTACTCAGATATTACTCAACTGCCATATCTTTGGAATAAAATATTGGCTACAAAATAATTCCTATCAAAATGCCAGCTCTCATTGATCTTCCTGGTTAGTAAATCTGTGCTGCATTCACAGGCGCATAAGCAGAAAGAGCTAGCTACAACTGGAGGGATTAATTTAAGAAGGCACACCTCACTACTTCTGTACTGTTTACATAGATTTTAAGAACAAGAGTATATATTGCGGGGGGGGGGGGCGAAGATCGCAATCTATGAATTGAGATACTGACATTTCAGAGTTTTTTTGTCTTTCTTTCCTACAATACAAGAAGGCAAATTCTTTAGTGCTATACTAAGATTCCCAGGAAGAAGAAAAGCAGGCTCCTATTTTGTAACATTAGGATGAACAAGCAAAGGAAGCATTCGTATTAATGATTTTTGCTGGGAAACAATGAACCCTAGTGATCAACTGGCTGCAGCAATGAAATCTTTATTATAAACATTCTGTCGTGGGTGAGGATTACGAGATTTCTGGAGACAAGATTGCTTAGAGATCCTTAAAGGGATCATCATTCTACAGATTTTACGGCATGCTTTCAGCCTCCATAACTAGGCACACTTTGCTGATACTGTCAATCAAGAAAAGCAACAAATGTCAAATTTAGGAGCAAGGGAGGCTTCACAGCCTTGCTTCATAAAGAACACATTGCCCTAGGTAATTTGAACTAGACTGCAGAAGGATTCCAGGTTCTGTGTCAGATCTCTGATTCACTTATCCTGGCATTCTCGATTCTGATTGGCAGCTGTTCTCCAGGAACACAGAGGTTTTCCCCAGCAGCCGGGGAAGATGTGATGAATGGAACCTGAGAACCTATGCATGCAAAGCATGTGCTGTATTTCTGAGAAATGGTTCCTACCAAAGCTTGTCCCTATCTTGCAAATATAATTAGGGATGCACAAACACTTGCTTGTTTGTCTTACATCCTGTTCTCCAGTGTCAAAGAGGGAGCTGACTTTCCAACAGGCTGCTCACCTGTTCATTGACCCATTCATGCCTGTTCAGCTCCCTGCTTCTCTGTAGTTCTTCCTAACAGTGCAGGACAATATGTATGTGCATCTTTTTGCATATGTATGTTCTCACTCAGCCAGATTGACTTGTTGTCCCCCTTCCTTGCTGCACCGCTGCTGCATTTGACAGAAAATTATTTAAATAGAACATCAAATCAGTCACAAATAAACACTGTTGTGATGGATATTCTGGGGAGCTAGCCACCACACCACACATGCTTATTCCCTCCTATCACAATTTCAGTTTCCCTTCTAACCCACAGGACAAAAGTTCCCCGCAAACAATTGAAAAGAAGAATATAAATTGGGGTTGAGGGGATAAGATATGGGCTTGAGTAAAAACCCAACCAAGGCTGAAACAATCACTGATGTAAACCTGACAGGCAAAAGATGGTTTTATTCTAAAAGCGAACAAGTACAGTTTTTTAAGAAAGAAAAACACACAACATGAAATAAATATTAACGCTGCTATTAAACTAACCCATGTAACCTAATGAGATTCTTGAAGAGACATGTGAGGGATACTATCCTGAGATTGACGACAGGGACAACCTTGAAAATCGGGGACAGCACTATCAGGATCCTTAAAGAAATCCCATTTGGAATAAGACAAAGCAGAAGGAAATACAAAGATTTAATCCTTTTCCTTCAAACAAATGCAATTAGGTCCATCAGTGGCTATTAGCCACAAGGTATAGATAGGGACTCTGGGGATAGTGATGCTCTGTCATCTTGGTGCTTGGGGGGGTCAACAGTGGGAGGGCTTCTAATGTCCTGGCCCCACTGGTGGACCGCCTGATGGCACCTGGTATTTCTGGCCACTGTGTGATACAGAGTGTTGGGCTGGATGGGCCTTTGGCCTGATCCAACATTGGCGTCTCTTATGTTCTTATGTTCTTAAGGGCTGTGGACATGTAGGACCCTACCCTAACCCTCTGGGGGCGTGCCATCAAGAAGTTCAAAATCCAGAGGTATATGGAGCTGGAGAGTCCAAGGCCCTCCAATTTGAACACTAATCTATATGGGAGGATGGTATTAATGGCAGAACTAAAATCCACAAACAGCCTCACATAACTCCCCACCTGCTCCAGATGTGACAGAGTAGTATGGAGAGTGGTAGTGATGGCATCCTCCGTGGATCTGTTTGCCTTATATGCAAACTGGTGAAAATCCAATGTAGATGGAAGGCATGAAACAATGTGACTACGTACCAATTTCTCAAAACACTTCATCACAACCGGAGTGAGTGCAACTGGTCTATAATCCTTTAGACTACTGATTGTAGATTTTTTGGGCAGGGGAACAATAATTGAGGACTTTAGGCACGATGGAACAATAGACAGGTGTAGAGACCGGTTAAAGATCTTAGTAAAGACCCCTGCCAACTGGTCAGCACCCTCTTTCAACACCCATCCCGTAATGCCATCAGGTCCAGCCGCTTTCCTCGGATTCACTGCCCTCAGCGTTCGCCTCACCTCATGCTCTTCTACCCTGAGGGAGGGGCCGCCATGGACAGATGGCTGTAATATGGCTGTCCCCTTTGGCTCCACAACAAAATGGGCAAAGAAGAGATTAAGCTCCTCCACCAATGAAGAGTCTCCATCCACGCCAGCAAGTTAAATTTATTTGAGACAAAGAAGCTTATGCTTCTGTAACGGCCAGGAAATCTCTCTCCTCAAGTTTTAAATAAACTAAATAACTACTTGTTTGAGGCAAACTATCTTTTATTTATATTTATATCAAGTTACCTCATTCCTGTTGCCTTTTCACCTTCTAAGCCCTAAACCTGATACCTACCTGACCAGTTCCCCTCATGAATTCAATAAAATAGTTTGTTAATTTTGAGTCACCATCAGCCTTGTGTGCCATTATCAAATGAAGACAAAAGAAGGATTTTGATTGATCCCTCAGATCCCTAGACTGGGTCAGCAAGCATATATCAAAATACATTTAAACAACTGGGTAGAGCAGACAGACAAACAAAGTAGAAAGAAAAGGGGCTGCCCAGCCAAGAAGAAGAATAAGGGATCCCGGGAGAAATTGTCATACCCCTATTTATATATTTTTTTTAATTTCAGATTTTTCTGCAAACTTGGGTGTAATGTATTCAGCCTGACATGCCCGGACTTGCCCGGGCTGGCCAGGCACAGGACTGCAAACTTGGGCTGTAGGTTACCCAACAACTGTGCTTCCAACCTGCTGGTGACAGCAGAAGTGAATCCTAAGTCTGCTGGAGAAGGTGGAATAAAGCTGGAGAGGTGAACTCCTTATTGAGGTCCAATGGCTTGAGATCTGGGCCAAATGAGTAAATTCCACATGTCCTGTGATAGAAGGAGCCTCATAAGGGCCCCATTTTGCTTACAATATCCACCAGCCTTTTTCCCCCCTAGTGTAAAGGAAGAGATGAAAGCACAGAAAATTATGCTGCTAGCACTGTAGTTTGGAAATTGCCTCCTTTACACTCGCATAGTTAGAATGTACCAGGAACTATCTTAATTAACACCTTAGGACACATGACACAATATGTTTGAGGATTGTGCCATTCTGAGAAATCAGTTGCTGGCCGTTTATCTGTTCGCCAAGCAGAATGGTTGCTGAAATAAAATAGGAAAAGATGCACAGGAATGTTAACTTTTACTGGATATTATTGGATATTAGGACAACTCTTTGACAATATTTGAGCACATACATCTTATTCTCCAGTACTGTTTCTTTGTAAATGTTCTTGCTTTGAAAATGTCAGTGGAAACACAGACTGCTTTATGGATACAAGAATGGTGGCTATGCATTTTGAATTAGATTTTGGAATTTCAACATGTTCTCTAAAAGATACTTAATGCCAATTATTAGAAAATGACAGATCATTTGTAACTTAATTTGAAACACATCTAAGGTGGCAATTATTTCTCCCCACCCCACTTTATAATTATGCCCTTTACTCTGTAAATGGATTAGGCTTGAATGTAGGCATGAACCAATCTATGTCAAAGCTAGCTCAAAGGGGGGGGGGCACAGAAAATTAATATATTATTTTAATATATCATTATATATATTATAACTAGCTCGGACTAGCCTAAGCTCATCAAAGTTTGAAAGCTCAGCAGGGTTGACTGTGGTGAGTACTTTGATGGAAGACCAGCAAAGAAGACCAGGGTCACTGTGTAAAAGAAGGCCATGGTACGCCCCTTCTACTCATCTCTTGCCTCAGGAACCTCATAAAGGGTTGCCATATGTTGATTGTGACTTGATGGCACTTAAGTATTATGACTCCTGTATACAGACACACATTCGATTTAACATTTCAAAAAGAAAGAAAGTAGAATTTATATGAGAAAAAAATGTAGCATTTATTGTGCCCGATAAGCTGTTCCTGACCAAGTTAATTGAAGCAGATTGTGTTGTGTGTTAAATAGAAGTGGACAAAAACCAACATGAAAAGGAGGAGAAAATATCCAGAAGGGATTGACCATTATTAGCAAATTCTGTACTATAGAAGATTGTTGTTGCTCTTATACACTGGCCCTTCTGCCTTTAGGATATTTCCTTCAATTCATTTCAGTACTAACCAGCCACCAATCATCCCTATTCATTAGAGGAGGCCAGAAATAAAATGAGGTCACCCTGTTTCTGAAAAGCAGCTATTCCCCCAAAGTATTTGAGGCTGTCAGCCCTTCTAACTTTAAATGCTTCTATCATGGTTGTGGAGCTCTGCCTGGGGGCCTCTGTTATGGCCTCCTCTCCTCCTTTCTCCTCCACCTTTTCCAGTTGTCAAAAAATATAAAGCGAAGAACTACTAGCATGCACACTATGGTTTGCTAGGAAACATCCAGGCTTAGAAACAGAGACATACTGTAAATGAGGTTTGTATGACAGCAGTGGCTTAAGATATAATGAAAGCACATGGACAGAAAATGTAGGTCTCTTACCAATGTTCCCTCTAAGCTGTGGAGTCTTGTGAGCAAAAATTCTACTTTGTGAGCTACTAGCATTAAAGCTGTGAGTGAGTGATTTGGCTACTGCTTAACCTAGTTTGCTCTGGAGCCATCCTTCCTGAGCCGAGACAAAAATGTGTGAGCTGGAGGCTAAAAAAATGTGAGCTAGCTCACACTAACTCAGCTTAGAGGGAACACTACGTCTTATCCAGAAATAATAAAAAAGCATTTTAAATGGCTGCTATAACTGAGTGGAAATTTTTGCATTTCGTGGTAATGATTAGTGCAATGTTTGTCCATGTTGGATCCCCAAGCATCAAGAATAAATCCACGTTTCAGAAAAGCAAAATTTATTTCAAAGCTTTGGAAAGATACGCAAACAAGTTCTTTGTTAGGAATGGGTACAAACGACTAGGGCAAGCATAATAAAGGGATTTGAACCAGGCACATAACCAATGGGTCACTTTCCCGCTGGCGGGTGAAAGGAAACGGTTGCGCGCTCACTGCCTGGGAACACTGCTATCTCCAGACATAATACAGGTGCAGTTCCCAGGATCTAAAAGCAACAAGCTGGCATTCAAGCTCATTCCTACACCACGTCCTCCAGTTGTTTGGCTTAGGCATTACAGCAGAATAAAATACAGGCTAGTAGGCAAAGGGGGGGAGGAAGAAACTGTACAGTCATACAAGTAACACAGAACATCATGGCAGCTTGCTGACATACTGCCCCCTCCAAAATACATCTTACCCTCCGTCTCCCGGGCAGGGCGGGAGATCTCCCGGATTGGGCAGGAGACCTCCCGGTTTGTCCGGGAACTTCTTGTGGAACTTACGAATCAGATAAGGGGCCCGAATATCCCCTTCTTCCACCCATTCGCGGTGCTGGGGTCCGAAGTCCACCCACTCAATGAGGTACCAGAGTTTACCACGTTTCAGTCTGGAGTCGAGGATATCCGCAATCTCGAAATGTTCATCCCCCTCAAGTAGCACAGGCGGAGGGGGAGTAACCGAGGGCCTCCAGGGAGAGGTACCAGGATCTTTTTTCAACAAACTCATGTGAAAAACAGAATGTAAAGCCCTCAGATTCTTAGGCAGTGCAACATCGACAGCAACATTATTGATGATTTTACGCACTTTGAAAGGCCCAATAAACTTCCAACCCAGTTTTTTACTTGGTCTTAACATCTTGATGTTTTTAGTAGAAACATACACCAGATCACCAGGTTTCAAATCCAATCCCACCACCCTTCCCTTATCAGCTTGGGCCTTATATGCTGCTTTAGCAGCATCCAGGGTTTGACACAATAGAGGCCAGGCATCTTGCAAAGATTTACATCAAGAGTTTGATTTACACGCTCGGTCTGTCCGTCGGTCTCAGGATGGTAAGCGCTGCTGAGACCTTGCTCCACCCCCATGAGTGACAGGAGCTCCCTCCAAAACTTAGAAACGAA
>NW_015161404.1:1679996-1680114 GCF_001447785.1 Gekko japonicus
AGGTAGGGGTTGCAACAGGCCGGGCGGTTTCCCCCCCCTTGATTTCGTCAATGTGCAAGTATGGCAAGTCCGGACAAACTCTAATAAGTCCTTGCGCATATGAGGCCACCAGAACTGT
>NW_015161404.1:1680851-1703019 GCF_001447785.1 Gekko japonicus
CGGTTCGGAAGTGAACATTCGTTTTAAACGGTCAAAGGCGTCCGCGCACTCAGGGGACCATTTAAGCGGAGCACCCGGCTTGGTGGCATCAAACCCCTTCCCTTTGGTTTTAAGCAAGTCAGTTAGGGGGAGGGCAATTTGGGCGAAGCCTTTGATAACAATATGTTGGATCCCCAAGCATCAAGAATAAATCCACGTTTCAGAAAAGCAAAATTTATTTCAAAGCTTTGGAAAGATACGCAAACAAGTTCTTTGTTAGGAATGGGTACAAACGACTAGGGCAAGCATAATAAAGGGATTTGAACCAGGCACATAACCAATGGGTCACTTTCCCGCTGGCGGGTGAAAGGAAACGGTTGCGCGCTCACTGCCTGGGAACACTGCTATCTCCAGACATAATACAGGTGCAGTTCCCAGGATCTAAAAGCAACAAGCTGGCATTCAAGCTCACTCCTACACCACGTCCTCCAGTTGTTTGGCTTAGGCATTACAGCAGAATAAAATACAGGCTAGTAGGCAAAGGGGGGGAGGAAGAAACTGTACAGTCATACAAGTAACACAGAACATCATGGCAGCTTGCTGACAGTCCATTGTTTTTATCTATATAATACCTACAGCTTGGTCCTGAATTAAGGTCACTAACTCAGGGTTGGGAAATTCCTGGAGATTTTAGGGGTGGAGCCTGGGCAGGGCAGGGTTTGGGGAGAGGATTGAGCTCAGTGGGATATAATGCCATTAAATCTACTCTCCAAAGCAGCCATTTGCTCCAAGGGAAGTGATCCCTGAGCATTTCCACACAAATGCAAACCTTCACATCAACGTTCTTAAATAATCAATGTTTGTAAAACTTTCCACACAACTGTTTGCCTCCCAAGGAGTAGATTCAAATTTAGTGCCCCATTATCTGCATTTTCTGAATCTACTTTTCCCACAACACACACACACCCTTCAGATCTGAACTCGCAGGTTTCCAGTGAGGAATTCCTGATTTCAAATTTTGTTTCCCGCCGCCCTTTTGTGTCATCAGTGTCACGTGTTCCATGCAAGAGCCAATATGCTTGGATGAAAAAGCCTACACACCAGTGGACAAGGTGTAAATGGCAGTGGCTTTTGGTTATAATATTATTAAGCATTGGTTCCGGTTTATGTTCTGCATGGTATTGGTGTTGTGATCTTGAAGAAGTATCTTGAAATGCGCTTAAAGGCCAGATGTATGTTGTCGCACTACCTTATTACTTCTGCACAGAGAAAAATTGTTTATAGTCTGGACTTTGCAATTGCCTTTACATATTGAGGTCTCTACAGTGTAGAGACTGCAGTTCCATGTGGTGTTTTTATGTAGAAATTCTAGAATGCTCCTTGTTAGAATAATTTGCAATTAAATGTGTACCAGTGTATACATATTGTATAATTGTTTATCAAGACATTTCTGTGAGTTAACAGAATACACATAAACATATGTTGGATTTATACACAAGGTGGTTGCTCTGTTTTTGAACATACTCTGTATACACTGTGGTCCTGTTTTGCGGTATTTAACTAGGGGCACTCGTACGTTGCATTGGTTCTTCTTGTCTTCCAAACCCACCCACCCACCCCCGCTTGGATTGTGAGTCTGTGCTTGACATCAGTCCTGTTGAGCTGGCATTGTCACATTGGCATTGGGTTCTGTTGGGCACTAGCACATTGCACTGGTTCTGCTGGGCTTGCAAACCCCCCCCCTCCCTTGGAGTGTGATTTTGTGCTGGACTTGCAAAAATCCCCCCATCATCAGTTTCTACTGCAGAGATTCTCTGGTTTTACCTCTGTCCTGTTGGGTTTGCATTGCCACAATGGCACTGGTTCTGCTGGGCTTGCAAAATGCCCCCCACCTTCAGTTTCTTCTGCAGAGATTCTCTGGGACTTTGATTCTGTTCTGCTGAGCTTCTATTGCCCTTGCTTTTTTGCTGTTTTTTCCCCACCATTGGAAACAGTGGAGGATGGGGAACCTTATTTGGGGGCTTTAATTCAAACCCCATAAATCCAATGCTAACTGAACTTGGAGGGGAAGTAGAGGAGAGTCATCCAGAGACTCCCTGTGATTTTGATGTCTCTAGCATGCTGGGGGGGGGGGGTTTCCTACCACATCATGAACCTCTTGAACTGAACCATTATATTTAGCCCTTAAAAGTTCAGGATGGTCTGTGGTTTATGAACCAGGCATACCATAATATTTATTTGTTTATTTGTTTGTTTATTCATTCCATTTGTATCCTGCCCTCCCCACGAACAGGCTCAGGGCGGCTTACAGTAATTGGTACAAGGTACCATAAAATCCACATAAAAATATTTAAAACATTTTAAAACATTCAGGTAATCATAAAGTGCTAGTAGTATTAAACATTCCATCACTAATAGAGATGGCGTGCTATATGATGTAACATCAGACAATTTCAGACTAAGTAATCTTCTGGCGTCACGCGATGGTATGTCTCGGTCTCAAAGCTAGGGCTGGCCCATAACCACAGATGTTGGTGGTAGTGGTGAGGGCAGTTCCTAATCGAAAGCCTAGTGGAAGGGCTCCATCTTGCAGGCCCTGAGGAACTGTAGAAGATCCCGCAGGGCCCTGATCTCTTCCGGGAGCTCATTCTACCAGTATGGAGTAGCCACTGAAAAGGCCCTGGCCCTAGTAGCAGCGAGCCTGGCATCCTTAGGGCCTGGGAGGGTCAATCGATGTTGTGACCCCGACCGTAGTGCTCTCTGGAGTATATATGGGAAAAGGCGGTTCCTCAAGTATGTCAGACCCTGGCCATATAGGGCTTTAAAGGTGAGTACCAGCACCTTGAAGTGAATTCGGTATGCTATTGGCAGCCAGTGCAGTGCCTTCAGCACAGGCCGGATGCACTCCCATCAAGGAAAGCCCATCAGAAGCCTGGCCGCGGTATTCTGCACTAGCTGCAGCTTCCGAATTTGCAACAAGGGCAGCCCCATGTAGAGAGTGTTACAGTAGTCTAGTCTTGAGGTTACCATTGCATGGATCACTGTAGCCAGGTCATCGCAGTCGAGAAAGGGAACCAACTGCCGAATCAGCCGAAGGTGGTAAAAGGCTGACTTAGCAGTGACTGCTACCTGGGCCTCCATAAGGAGGTATCCAGGAGCACTCCCAAACTCCTAATCACCGGTGCTGGCACTAATGGTGCCCCACCGAAAGTCGGTAGTGGGATCCCTACCCCTGAACCGCCCCAACTCAGGCACAGGACCTCCGTCTTCACCGGGTTCAGCTTCAGCTGGCTCAGTCTAAGCCAACCAGCCACGGCTTGCAGTGCCCAGTCCAGATCTTCTTGTCTGGAGTACGCATGGCTGGCCAAAATCAGATAGAGCTGGGTGTCATCGGTGTACTGGTGACATCCCAGCCCATACCTCCGGGCAATCTGGGCAAGGGGGCGCATGTAGATGTTAAATAACATCAGGGAAAGCACTGCCCCTTGAGGCACTCCACACTCAAGCAGGTGACTCCTGGACTGCTGTTCCCCTAGCCTTTGTCCCCGACCCTGGAGAAAGGAAGCAAGCCCCTGGATCCCCATGTCGGCGAGGCGGTGGGTCAGCAACTGATGGTCGACTGCGTTGAATGCAGCCGACAGGTCCAATAACAGCAGTACCGCCGAACTGCCCCGATCCAAATGCCTTTGGAGTTCATAAACCATGAACCACACCACATTTTCCTGGTTCATGCCCATTCCTACTCACAGACATGTGTCACATGTATATGTTGTACATATACTTATATAAGTAATGTTGCCTTGTGTGGAGTGTGGGACATTAGACGATAATGTTTCATATTTGGAGATTAAAGATTAAAGCACTGGTCAAGATTGTTTAGAACTTTGTTCTGTTCGGCTTCCGGTCTAGCTAAGATGGAGGACTGAAGCGTTTCGCAATCGTGCGAAGCGAGCGACGGCCACTTTTGACAGTTTGGGCAATATACAGCCCAACGCATCACTCCCCAGTGAGGGGGGGGGACAAGCAGGCAGCAGCGCCCTAGAGGGAGTGTGAGGTTGGCGTAATCCAGCTTCGGAAGAAGCTGAATTGGGCTTTGACCTCCTCCCACGAAGAAGGCAAGTGCCAAGCAACTCTATAGTGGCCGATCGAGCCGGGCTACCGGCATAAATTCTTCGTCAGCAGACTTCTTTGAAGAAGGACAACAACTGTGAGTTAAAAGAAACAATGCGAAACCCGTTTTGAACGTGCTAGATAACAAAAACGTGCCGCTTACCTGAACTGAGTTTGGAGTCAATTTGAATTAAGCGGTTGAGCGGAAAATGAATAGTAAATCCCAGAAATCCGATTCCGGAGAGAAAAAAGTTGATTGAAGCCTTTAAAAACTGTAAAAACGCTTATTGTTTAACATTCCTGTGGTGAAGATGGAGCCGTGTGCGCAACTGTAAAATCGAAACTCACGAACAATAGCGTGGGAAGAGCAGGCTGGTGTCACAAAGAAAGAGGTCCGTGTGAAACATCCAGGAAGTTGAATTCCTAGACGGGCATTAGCGAAAGGAAGACAGTGGAACTTTTAAAGGTGCCGGACCGGAAGTGAGTTGTATGCGGAAGGAAGGGCCTGCAAAGTATCAATTTGACCTACTCTACATGAAATTACCATAGAGAAGTTGCGCCCGACATTTTGAGGAGGACTTCAACTAAATTTGCTTTTTTAATATATTTCTAAGGGTCTTTGGAAAGCGTAAACAGAGAGGCATGGAGGACTAAATCTTATCATCTAGAAGAGTGCTTTATCTTGCGAATCTGTGAATTGAAAAGAAATCGCCAAGACGGAGACCAGGAGAGGCAAGAAAAGAGCCGACTCAGACCCAGAACTTAAACCAGTTGTGAGACCTAGGATTGGATCTACTTCAACCCCCAAAATGTCAAGGGAAACAGAGAAAAAAGAGATGCAGGCCTCCATGGAAGCAATGGAGAAGAGAATGACAGAGGCAATACAAGCCATGGGGGAGCAGATAGAAAAAACATTGGGGGACCAACTGGAGAAGCAAACTCAGATTCATCTGAAACATCTAGAAGAAGTCCAAGAGAAGAACATAACAGCATTGAAGGAACTGGTTACTACAGAAATAACTTCAATCAAGCAAGAAATGGAAGGAGTTAAGAAGGATGTTCAAGCAAATGCAACCAAGACTACAGAGACAGAGGAGAAGATACAAAAAATAGAAGAGAAACAAGATTCTTTGACTCAACAAATTACAAGATCAGAGACAATGATGGAGTTCAGAAGGATGCAGACTCATCTGAGATTCAGAGGCATTAAGGAAACAGAGAATGAGAATTTAAAAGAAAAAATGATGGAAGTGATAACGGCTTTTTTGGGCGAGGAAGAAGGGTCAATGGACTCAGACTTTGATTTGATTTATAGAGTGAACTCCAGAATTGCAGAAAAGAAGAATTTACCAAGGGATGTAATTGTACAATTTGTAACAAGATCAATAACAGAGGAGATATTCAAGAAGCAATTCAACGTCCCTTTTGTAATAGAGGGAAACAAAATTATGGTGATGAGAGAACTCCCAAGAACAATACTGCAAGACAGGAAAAGGTATAAATCCTTGGCTGACAAACTCAGAGCTTTGAGCATCAGATATAGATGGGAGATTCCACAAGGTTTATCCTTTACGTATCAAGGGGTGAGGATTCAGATCAGATCGATGATGGACTTTTATAAATTTAAGGCGGACAATGCGGACGTCTTTGGAGAACTTTAAAATAAAACGCATAATGGAGTACAAATTGTTGTCATGGAATGTTAATGGATTAAATTCACCAAACAAGAGGAAAAGAATCAATCATTGGATACAGAAACAGAAATGCAACGTGATATGCTTGCAAGAAACACATATTAGAAAACAGGATATAAAATATTTAAAGAATGCTTTATTTGGAATTGAATTTTGTTCTGCGGCCTCAAATAAGAAAAAAGGAGTTGTGACATATGTGAAGAAGGAGTTACAACCTACAGAAATTTTTAAGGACATAGATGGCAGATACGTGGGTGTGGAATTAATGATTCAGCAGAAAAAAACATTGTTGATCAACGTGTACGCACCCAATGGAGCAAAGGAAAAATTTTTTAAGGATATAACTGACCAATTACAACAATTGACTTATGAGCAAGTTATTATGGCCGGAGACTTTAATGGGACAATAGATCGTCTAGACAGAAAACCACAAAAGGACAACGAATTCAGCGGAAAATTGCCAAAGAATTTTTTTGAATTAGTTAAGCAAGAAAAATTAGAAGATGTTTGGAGGAAATGGAACCCGATGCAGAAAGACTTTACTTTTTATTCCAATAGACATTGCTCTTTTTCCAGAATTGATATGATTTGGATGTCTGAAGAATTATCAATGAAAACACATAAGACTGAAATTTTGCCAAGATGTAATTCAGATCACAATCCGGTGGTATGGAGTTCCACAGAAAGGAAAAAACCCTTTCTGTGGAGGATTAATGAAGACTTGTTGGATAAGAAAACAGTAATTGAGATGTTAAAGGAAGAAACGAAACAATTCTTTCAACAAAATTTAAATAAAGAAACACCGATACAGATTGTATGGGATGCTTATAAAGCGGTGATGAGAGGAATTCTCATCTCGCAAAACGTGAAGCAAAAAAAGGAAAAACTTCAAAAACAAACAGAAGTGTTAGAAAAAATTGCTCAGAAAGAAAAGGAATTAAAAAAGAAGCCTGGAAAAAAGCAAATTATTAAAGAATTAAAGTTGCTGAAGGAACAACTGAATGAGACTTGGAATCAGGAAATGTATTGGAATTTAAAGAAGTTACAACAGAAATCTTTTGAAGGGGCGAACAAACCGGGAAAATACTTAGCTTGGCAACTTAAGGCTAGAAGAGAGAGAAGAATGATAACCAAAATAATAGAAGATGGAAAAGAGTTCGTTGATCCTAATGGAATAAAGAGATGTTTCTTCAAGTATTATGCTAAACTATTCCAAACAACTAGAGTTGATCTTGAGAAGATTAAAACATATTTAAAGGAGATTCCACTACCAAAAATAAGTAAGGAATACAAAGATTTATTAAATGGTCCAATTCAAAAAGAAGAAGTGATGAAGGCAATAGAAGAGACAAAGTTGGGGAAGGCGCCTGGGCCGGACGGATTTACAGCGAAATTCTACAAAAAGATGAAAGAAGAAATTTCCCCGGTCCTGGAAGCTTTAACCAACGAAATAAGAGAAAACAAAAAGGTGCCGGACTCATGGAAAGAAGCAATTATTTCTTTGATTCCAAAGGAAGGACAAGATTCAACAAATGTAAAGAACTACAGGCCAATATCTCTTTTGAACAACGATTATAAAATCTTTGCAAAAATTATTGCAGAAAGGGTGAAAAACTATTTACAAACGGTAATTTCTGAAGATCAAGCGGGCTTTTTACCCAAAAGGCAGATTAGAGACAATGTAAGAATAGTAATGGACGCAATTGAATATTATGAAAAGCACCCAGAAAAAGAAGTAGCTTTTCTGTTTGTTGATGCAGAAAAAGCTTTTGACAATCTTAATTGGAATTTTATGCACCAGATGATGGAAAAGATTGAAGCGGGACAACATTTTAGAAATTGTATTGAAGCTATCTATTCTGAACAAAGAGCTAAAATAAATGTGAATAAAGAACTGACAGATAACTTCAAAGTACAGAAAGGAACAAGGCAAGGTTGTCCGTTATCACCGTTATTATTTATCTGGGTATTGGAAATACTTTTACAAAAAATACAGTACGATCAAGAAATAAAGGGCTTGACACATAAAGGACACCAATACAAATATCGAGCATTTGCAGACGATGTAATGTTTATGGTGGAAAACCCAACAGAAAAATTGACATTGCTTTTTCAAAAAATAAAGGAGTTTGGAGAATTGGCCGGCTTTTACGTAAATAAGAATAAAACAAAACTTATATGTAAAAACATGATCAAACAAAAACAAGTGGAACTACAAGAACTGGTACAATGTGAAGTAGTTAAAAAAACAAAATACCTTGGAATTGAATTAACGGCAAAAAATATAGACCTATATAAGAATAATTATGAGAAATTATGGACTAAGCTGACTCAAGATTTTAAGAAATGGGATAAAATGAACTTATCACTGATGGGAAGAATATCAGTTATAAAAATGAATGTCCTACCACGTTTGATGTTCCTGTTCCAAACAATACCAATTCTGCATAAAACGGATTTGTTGGCCAAGTGGCAACAAGAGTTGTCAAAATTTGTTTGGGCAGGCAAGAAACCAAGGATCAAAATGAAAATACTTTGTGATGCCAAAGAAAGAGGAGGTCTACAAATGCCAAATCTTAGACTATATTATGAAGCGGTTTGTCTAACATGGATGGATCAATGGGTGAAGCTTGAAAATGACAGATTGTTGGGGTTGGAAGGGCATGATTGTAGATTTGGCTGGCATGCATATTTATGGTATGACAAGATAAAAATGGACAGTTTTTTTAAACTTCACTTGGTGAGAAAAGCTTTGTATATGGTATGGACAAGATATAAGAAGTACCAGAGTGACTTAAGACCATTGTGGATTGTACCAGTAGAAGTGTTGATATCTTACTCAAGACAGCGAGGTAGAGACTGGTTGCCATATAGAGATTTAATTAAAAAAGAGGGAACAGAGTGGGTAATGAAAAAGCAGAATGAAATTGAATATGAATATGAGTGGTTGAAATATATGCAGATTTATGATCTTTTTAGATCTGACAAAAAAAACTATGGTTTTAGAGAGGAAAAAAATGAAATTGAAAAGGTATGGGAGAGTGGAGGAGGAAAAAATATTTCTAAAATGTATAAGGTGTTGTTAAAATGGTATACTGAAGATGAAACTGTTAAAGAACAAATGTTAAAATGGGCTATTAATATGAATAAGGAAGTAGATATGGAAACTTGGGAATATTTGTGGAAAAACTCTATTAAGATCTCGACATGTACTAATGTTAAAGAAAATTGTTATAAGATGATGTATAGGTGGTACATGACACCTAAGAAGATTGCAAATATGAATCAAAATATGTCAAACAAATGCTGGAAATGTAAGAGGCATGAGGGCTCATTTTACCATATGTGGTGGACTTGTGAGAAAGCTGTAGACTTTTGGACAAAAGTCCACAATGAAATGCAAAAAATACTGAAATGTTCTTTTAAAAAAGCACCGGAAATTCTGCTTTTGGGACTCAAAATGGAAGAAGTCAATACGACTAAAAAAACTTTACTCTGGTACCTGATAGTGACAGCGAGAATGATTTATGCTCAGTTTTGGAAGACAGAAAAGGTACCAGAGGTTGAAGAATGGATACAAAAAGTTCTGTTCATGGCACAAATGGATAAGATTACAAAAAAACTGAATAACAAAGAAGACGATGAGTTTTTTGGAGAATGGAATGATTTTAAAATTTATCTGGAAAAGAACTGGGATGTGAAACAAAACTTAATATGTTTAGATCAATATTAAGTCAAACGATGTTATCTTTAGATTGTAATGATGAAAAACTGATATTGTTGATGATATGAAGTAATTTGGAGCAGGGGTGGAAGCATTGTGGGAAGCCATTGGAGGGAGGGGAGGAACTGGGAATGGGGTAGACAATTGATAGAACGAAAAGTTTTATATGTTGTATTCCTGAGAAAATAAAAAATTTGTTTACCAAAAAAAAAAAAAAAAAAAAAAGAACTTTGTTCTGTTCAGTGCCCGATCTTGATGTTAGCCTTCACAGCTAGATTCTAGACCATGATTCTGAAGATTGTGATAGCAACATATCTCTGCGTGTTATGTCTTGAATTTGCTTCCATTTTTACTGAAATTATGGTAAACAAATCAGAGCTTAATAGAATGTTGTCACCAGCATCATGGTTACTTAGTATTTATATAATGTGTTCCCAAGTGCTACAAAGCACTTTGCAAATGCTGTCTGGGATGCAGACACATGATCATGTGATGTGTCTCTTGCTAGAGTATTACTACAGATTGTAGGCAGGGTGTTCAAATGTTTAAATGCTACTAGCATGCCAGTAGGTGGGTAAGCTGAATACTGAATATTTTGCTGAATATGCATGTGATTTTTCAATTATAGAACTTTTAAACTTTCAGTCTCCTGCTTGCAGACTGAAGTGGTACAATCCAATAACAAGATATTGCACATGAGTGGTTAATTGTGTATGTAAACACATGAAGCTGTCTTATACTGGTCTGTCGTTACATTGGTCTATCAAAATCTTTATTGTCTACTCTGGATGGCAGTGGCTACCTAAGGCCTCAGTCAGAGGTCTTTGATACCAGCTGCTACTTTTAACTGGAAAGGCTAGGGACTGTGTTTAGTACCTGCTGCGTGCAAAGCAGATTCTGCGTGCAAAGCAGATCTGCGTGCTGGATAATGCAAAGCAGATTCTCTGTCATGGCCCCACCCCAAGCTTCTCTACATTGCTTACCAAGGTCATGTAAAATAGGCATGTATTACTTATCATATTCACAGGAAGAGAGAATAAGTTTCAGAGACAGGGCTAAATTTATGGCTCAAGGCTAAATTTATGGCACCAGGGCTAAATTTATGGCACCATAGGTCAGTGACTGAGGACTTTTGGTTTTCCTGTTCATTTGCTTAATGTATACCAGGTCACCACTACAACTAGGTATCCCTTCTGGAGAGCTCCAGCACCAGGCAAAGTACTGGACTCCAAAAAAGGTACATTGCAAAGTGAATCACTAATGGCTAGTCCTATAAGAATGGAACAAATTATTACATGGCCCAAACAGAAAACCAAGTGATTTTTTATTTTGTATTCCTGATTAGGTAACTTCCATCAAGCTGAAGTTGTCAGGTTTGTGCAAAAAATGTTCGACTGTCATTTTTTTCTTAATGATATGGAAACACCACTATTTAGCAGCCTTCTTTCTGGGACTGGGATCTCACTGAAACTTTTCCCATGACTTGAACTGGAAATGACAGTGTTTGTTATTAGGGTTTCTTTAAAAAGTACAAATATGCTTGTGATGTAAAGGGTACTGGATTTATACAGGAGGAAGTTTGAAATTATAGATAAACAGCATGAAAAGCAATGCTAAGCTCTCATTGTATTGTCCTACCAGTACATAACAATTAAAACAAATTCCTATGAATTGTATTTCAAGTGAAGTTCTTTGACCTTGCTTAACAAAAGTGCTACTGTGATGGTGGCCTTTCTTTTTATGAAGTGAGCTTTTATTCTCCAGGAAATGGACCAAAGCCACCATAGGTCAGTGAGCAGACATCTGACCTTAGGAACATTCAGGGTTGTTGCTGACATAGGCTGGTTTTAACCTCCAGAGGTCAAAAGCTTTATAAATCACCCATAATTGCTAAGTAGAAGTGTTGTCCCTAACCAATGGAAATCTCAGAACTGAACTACACTTCACATGGCAGATGTGCGAGCAGATCTTCTCCCTATATGAAATTAAATGTTAAAAAGTAGCTCTGTTGTGGGTTCAATTTGGATTGGCCCCATAGTCTGAGAATGTAGGAGAATGTTAACTCTTACTGTTTTGTTTTTCTTTTAATAGAAATCCTTCTTAACTACTATAGATCTCAGTAAAGGAAAACAAAAATGTACCCATATTGTATTGGTCTTTTTTTCTCTCCTGGGTCTAATAATAGCTCGATCTCCTCCCAATTTTTATTGGGAAAATGGCTACCCTCCTCCCCTATGCTTATGTCTGATAGAAACCTCTTTTTACTGTAGCTGCTTTTTAATGCATAATAATATATTGGGAGGTCCAATCACAAATGCATCATCCAGCACTTACTATTCTGGCTCCCAAGATTTCAGCAGGTACTGCCCACATACATTCAAAGCATATCTTCGATGGGGCGCCTTTGGTGCCGGTGTCGGAGGTTAGGAGTTTGGGTGTGCTCCTGGACTCCTCCTTAACGATGGAGGCCCAGGTAGCAGCCACTGCCAAGTCAGCCTTCTACCATCTTTGGCTGGCGTGGCAGCTGGTCCCCTTCCTTGACCATGATGACCTGGCCACAGTGATCCATGCGACGGTCACCTCAAGGCTAGACTACTGTAACACTCTGTACATGGGGCTGCCTCTGTCACAAATTCGGAAGCTGCAACTAGTGCAAAATGCTGCAGCCAGGCTACTGATGGGTCTCCCTAAACGGGATCACATCTGGCCTGTGCTGAAAGCGCTGCACTGGCTGCCAATGGCGAACCGGATTTGCTTCAAAATGCTGGTTCTTACCTTTAAAGCCCTATATGGCCAGGGTCCGGCCTACCTAAGGGACCGCCTTTCCCCGCATGTTCCCCCAAGGGCACTACGGTCGGGGAGCCAAAACCTCCTGGATATCCCAGGCCCCAGGACCATCAAACTTGCTGTGACCAGGGCCAGGGCATTCTCGGTGGCGGCTCCTACCTGGTGGAATGAGCCCCCAGAAGAGATCCGGGCCCTGCGGGACCTTGTGCAGTTCCGCAGGGCCTGCAAAACGGAGCTCTTCCACCAGGCTTTAGAGTAGGAGCCGCTGCCACCATTATTCCACCAATGCTTTTTCCATCACCGCACTCTACCACTGCTGGTGCGGGTATCATCAGGGGTGCGAGATGTCCCTGGCGGATGACAGGGTTGTGGGGACATATACTGCTGTTGTTCTGTTATAACATCTTCAGAATACCATCTTGGTTTTATGATTCGGAGTGAGTATTGGAGCACCGATATTTTTAATAACTGTATTATGTTGTATTATTGTATTTTTATACTGTTCTTACTGTTTTAATCTGGCATTTATGCCCTTGTTAGCCACCCTGAGCCTTCGGGGAGGGCAGGATACAAATCTAAAGAATAAATATATAAATAAATAAATAACGGCTAATGATATTTCCCTTTAAACTCATTTCCTTATTCTCATTCGTGGTAACTGGTTTAAAGCATTAAAAGCATTATTATAATTAAAAGATGTGGATTGAGGCACTTTAGATGCACACCTGCATGCACTCAATCCACTCCAGTGCACTACTGGGACCAATCAATGGCATAGCTGTATTTGTTTTCAGTATCTACAATTATCTCCTGTTGGCATAATTATGCTGAAGGGAATTTGATTCATTTTAGCCCTTTGAGAGTTAATATAAGTAGTACTTAGGTTTATACATCATATGATAAAATTTGATCAGATTTAACAAACACCACACTTAACAAATATATTGATATCCTTTGTGTCTGTTTTGTGAAGCCTGAACTGTCTTTTGTATTTCTGGGATAGAGACTGTGAAGCAATTTCTCCCTCCGTCTTGCAGTTTCTATGTGATCTCTGTTGGCTTCCAATCCACTTGGACAAATATTCTTCTTGAGAACTTAGACAACATTTGCTTGAGCAAACAGACACAAGGAAAGTACCAATGAGCTGTGAGTGTTCTGTGTATTGTAAGGAAATTCTCATGTTTTGCTCATGCACTTTTCAGTGCTCTTGCGTCTGAAAGGAAACTCCCAGTGTGTGACCAGAAGCATGCAGGCACGCACTGTTCGGACACAATTTCACTAAGTAAACAAAGACCATCCAAAACTCTTGCGGTGAAATCCCCATTATAGAAGGTACATGTAAGAGCTTCCTGAAATGAATTGTGAATTCCACAAATGCAGCCCTTGCTGAATTTCATGCTAAACTGGTGGAAGTTAGCAGGGACCATTTCAAAAATGCACATATATTTCAAAGCTTTGAACACATAATTAACGTTGAAATTGGCCTTCAACTTAAAGGCCTTTCTACTTTAACATATATGGATATTATTTCAATATTTATTTCCTTCTGCTGAGGGAGTAGGATTAAACCACGCATCCAGGACAGAGGACATTTTTTTTTCAAATTTGTTTTTATTAAGGATGCATAATGTACAAAACTCTACCCCAAAATAACATTCATAACCCTTTACCATTCATATAAACTCTGATTTAGGTAAACAGTAATAAATGTTTTGTGTTTCTGTCCAAGGCTTATGTTAGCATTTGCAGGATTGCTGCACGGAACTGCCCAGCTCACTTTACCTGTATATGAGTGAAAATCCCAATTTTCAGGCTAAATTTTAAAAAGGGAAATTACAGTAGATTATTGAAAATTTCCCCTTTTCCTAATTTGGATAAATTACTATTCACTTATAATTATTATATACCTCACTTTAGTATTAAAATAATTTATTTCTGGCTTTCTGGATATGTGTATTCTGTGCTTACACACCAAAAGTATCCCCAATTGTCCACCAAGTATTTCCTAAATTTCCATATTCCCTGTAAGCATAATTTTCATGCAACAGCACAGTTGTTAAGCAAAAACTAATGGATATGTCAAAGTTCTTTGTTATGCCCATATGCTATAGCAGTGCTTCAATTATCTGGGGGGAAATTCTGGTATTTTGAAAAGTGTGATATGTTTCTGCTTTGGAGATTATTATATGCCAGTGCAATCACGTGATGAAGAATCCTGAACCTAGCCTTGTTGTTAACATTTATTTATTTACAAAGTTCATATCCTCACATTTATACCCTCATAAGGGCCACCAAGGCAGCTAAAAATTTAAAAACATACAAAATCAACCTCATTTGAGAAGCCATTAAAACCAACAAAAGCACATCATTAAAACAATTAAAACTAGAGCTAAAATACACATCCCAAAATATTTTTTAAAGTAAACCATTGGGAAGGAAGGAGGGAATGCCAAATGAAACAGCTAGCAGAAGATGGCAACAGAAGGGGACAGATGAATCTTGGAAAACGGCTGCAGTGGTTGGGTAGTTTCATAAGGGATTAGGCAGTCCTTTAGATATGTTTTCCTGAACTATATAGGGTTTTAAAGGTCAACATCACCATTGTTACAGGTGTTAAAGAACCAGATGATACATCTCTTTTTATTATTGATCATACCCTTATTATTATTTCCTTAGGAAATATACCTTTATTTGTTCAAGTTTTCTTTTCCTACGCATATAAAGGAATAGAGTCTTTTGGAAATTTGTTGGTTATTGTTTGTCTGCAAAAAGTCCTATCAAGAGACTGTGTTTGGGCCCACAGGAAACCTGTGGGCTATATATTGCCTCTCCTTCTTCTCATGTTTCCATTGGGATTTGGGGGTTTTGTTTGTTTGTTGGGGGGGGTTGCTGTTGTTTTTGCTGTCAAGTCACAGCTGACTTATGGTGACCCCGTAGGATTTTCAAGAGATGTTCAGAGATGGTTTGCCCTTGCCTGTCTCCACATCATGATCCTGGTATTCCTTGGCAGTCATTCTTCCAAATACCGACCAGGGCTGACCCTGCTTACTTTCCACAATCTGACGAGATCAGGCTAGCCTGGGCTATCCATTGGTTACCAGTGTTCTTAAACTCCTGCCTCCCTTAATAATATAACCAATTGTAACACTGCACTTACTTCCCTTGATTGAAGTAAGCACTGAGATAGTCATAGCTATAAAATATTATAGTTTGAAGTCAATGAATGGTGGCAACCGGTATAGGTTCACTGTGTGTCCTTGAATAAGTGACTGGTCATGATTAAAAGGAATGCATCTGCATTAGTGGGCTGCCTGACCTTCCCACCAGTTAGATGGTCAACAGTGCCCATGCAGACCAACAGTTTGGTGAACAGCAGCAGAAAAGAAGCTATACATAGAGTCCCTGTGATGTCAGAACTGACATACCCAATCAGCTGTTCAATAATGCATGTAAAGTTTCTATATGTCATGGGCATGGATGAGGATGAACTGACAGAGCCTGCTGAAACCACAGCTGGCCCCTCTGCAGTAGCAGAGGAGGATAGCTGGCAAGTGCCTGTAACAGCAGTCTTTGCACCGGGCCCAGATAAGAAGGAAGAACTGCAAGCTGAAAGTCCTCCTGACTCACCCCCACATGTGACTCATTTAAGGGAGTGATTGCGGCAAAACTTAGCAAGCAGACAAAGAGAGGCCAGGCTACAAGGGAGACACTCAGCCAGCCCAGAGTTCTAACAGGAGCCTGGCCAATCGTGCAGCGGTCTAATTGGTAGCAGCATTTAACTCCACACTCTGGCCAGTACCCTTCATGGAAGCAACAAGTCAGCTTCGTGCCGCTAGCATCCACTCTGGCTCGGCTCTTGCACCTAGATCCTTGGACCCCCTGCCTTTGGACTTGGCTCTGTGTTCCTGGCTCCTGACCCCGGCTTGGCTTTGGACTACGTTTCTGGTTAGTGATTTGGACTTGGCTCTGTGTTTCTGGCTCCTGACCCTGGCTTGGCTTTTGGACTTTGCACCGTCTTCTTGGCTCCTGACCTTGGCCTGTTCTGGACTCCCTTTGACTGGCACCCCAGCCCATGACACTATACAGCAATAGGAACCCAACTCACAAATTACATGATCCTCAAACGAAATTTGGAGGGGGGGTTGATTCAGAGGCAATTTATCTCTGCCTTGAGTCTCCATCTTTAAAAATGGGGACAAGGAGAGACACTTTTCTGTTGTAAAGCGGTATATACCAATGTCTAAAGAGTATTTTTTTCACAGTTAGATAGCTATATAAATAATACATTTTCTAATCACTGCTGTTTCTGATTATGAGTGAAATGCAGTGGTATACAGTGTCCATACTGGAAGTTGTACCCTCTGTTTTCCATTAGGTTGTTCACTGCAGATACTGGAGATGAATGAGCACATGGATAGGAGCGGAAAAGGACACAGTGAAATAGAACTGCTATTTATGTCACTACTATCTGTTTCCATTTCCATATGCATGTAACCAAGGGGAACCAGCTTTATTTTAATTTAGAATAATGATGTAAGAATGAGCACAAGAAGCCTGGTGCTCCCCAGGCAGGCAGGCAGGTTAATTTTGATGAAATTATCCCAGCAATTTTCTTTTTTACCCTTGTGATATGTCAGCATTAGTTATTGGTCATATATTTCTCATCATTCATGCAAAGAGGCTGATTGTTCTTATAGCTCTCTGTATATCTTTCAAATAATTCATGAATGGCATGCATCCATATCTCTAAACATTCTCCTGGGTATTTCTGTTAGACTTTGGTGCTCCCAAATATTGTAGCAAAGTACTTCAACAGTGCAATAGGCTTATACTGGAGTAATTTTTCATAGGATTGCACTGCCAATTACATGTATTACCCTCTGACAAAACCCTGCCTATTTTAGGACAGGACATTGTGCATTATACAACAAACTAGTACCCATGCGCTAGGAAATGGGGCACGGAGCTATGCAGTGCATTGTCTGTCTAAAATGTGCCTATCTCACTATCAAAACTATATCCACGTACAGGATATCTTCATTAAAGTCCACAAGCCACCTAAATTTCCCAGATTGCCTAACTTGTAGGGAACATCACTGATGAATATGAATGGTTACAAAAGCAACCTGTGATATCTTTATTACTATTATTAATTATTATTTCCTACCCTGAGAGAGAAGAGATGAATGGGATGAATATGTGCAGATGCACTTATACAATTTGGGCTTCTCTTCAGTGGGGAATTAAAATGTCTATCCTCGAAGAGGGATACAAGCTACAGCAGGTCCCTCCAAAGTAGTTCTTTGCACAAAACTAAAAGGAGACTGGTGGCATTTAAAAGGCAGACCAATTTATTGCAGCACAAGGTTTCATGGGCTAGAAATGCACAAAATGGAAATTCCTACTGTACAGGACTAGCTGAGATGACAAATGCAACACCGAAGGCTTTACCACTTGCAAAATGAAATGGGAGCTTCAGCTGAATGGATATGCCTTACTGCCTTGTGAATCTGTGGGCAAATATGGAATCGATCTAATCAAATCTCTACAGGATGAGGAAAGATGTGTATATTTCAGGAGGTGAGCTGTTGTGAATGTGTTCTCAGTGTCTGTGCTCACAGACAGATGTACAACTTTCTTCCTCTTGTTTGAACTTGGTGTGTGTTTGAGGGAGGGGGGGATCTTGTTGTGCAACAAAAGCTGCAGTTGCACAGTGCTCCAGTAATGGAGTCATTCCCTTCCATCTCACAGCAAGCTGTGCAAAGCATTGACTGCCTGGCCTACACCTCACTTAGGAAGCCACTTTCCTGCCTTTCTCTCACAATAAATAAATAAATAAAACACTGAACAGTTGTTTGACTACAATATCAATAAAAGTTGATGGCTTACCTTAAGCATGAGATAGAAGGCTGAACCCAAAGAAGTGGTCAGGATTCATCCCACAGGCTGTATATGTGTCATTGGAAGAGTGAGTGTGTGTGGGAGGGGCAGAGTTCCAGAACAGAAAAACCTGCATCCAGATGTGGCTGGATGCAGCCAAACAGGTGGTTCCTAGATATCAATATGGCCTAAAGTTCCTTACCTGAATTGCCAGTGCTTGCACTCAAACCTACACAACTGTCATAATTACCTACTGATCACAGGCTTGTCTTCCAACATCTGCTGAATTGTAATGTCCGTCACTGAATTCAGCATTGAATCAGCCCAAACAAATGGCCTATTCTTTAAAGTGCATCTAATGTGCAAATGCTTCTCAGCACTTCATTTCAGTTTGCCATTTCAGGCAGGAAGGATTATTCTCCCAAGATATCTGCTGCTATTAGATCTAATTAACTATCCCATTCTGATCCTGCTGTTTCTGGGATGGACATTTAACAATCTTCAACTATCTAACTTCCAATTTGATAATTTTATGTTAAAAGTGACAACCCTTGCTCATTAATTAATTTAAATTGGTTTAATAATTAGCCCTTTTGACAAGGTTTGCAAGCAGGCTGGAGGACTCTAAAACATATATTGATGACTAATGAGAGTCCAATTTCAATTGAATTATGTTACACCCTGTTGTCTTGATTAACATGTGTATTAATAGATGGGGAGATTCATAGTGACATCTAAATAGATGAATGTTGTGAATACCTGTAAATGCAAAAAATAAAGCAATACATCAACATTTGTTTAAAATAACAAACCGTGCTTAAGTGAAAGGCAGGTTGATTGCCACAGAACAAAAACAACCTGCAACAATAATGTGTTAATGGGATCATAGAAAAGGAAGGAAAAACAGATTGACAGAAAATGATCAGTTTTATTTACATATCGCTGCCCTGTTTTTCTCCCCCCTGAGTACCTAGAGTGGGTTACTTTACTACATAATTATCCCCTCCTCCATTATACCCTCGCAACAACCACCCTTTGTTGCTGAATAGTCTAAGAGAATGTGAGTGGCTTAAGGTCACTCAGCAAGCTTCCATAGCAGACTGAGGATACAAACCTGGTCTAACCACTACACCGTGCAGTCTCAGTGTGCCTTCAATGCATGGACTGAGGTGGAGCCTGGCAGTGCATACATACACAGTCTATTTTAAAAAAAGACAGAGCTCTCATTTCCGTTTTTACGCCCAAGACAGCATTATGTATTAGGGCTAGTTCACATATAATACTTTCATCATTTGATGATTTCATTGCAGCATGTGTAGAATAAACCATCATGGATCCAACATTACACAGAGATATTTCATATCTGCAATGAGGTACTTTAAAGTGGAGTCAGTTCACACTTTTACTGGCCAGCTGTCATCAGTTGTATAACTAAGTGAGACACTGGCAGACTTTGAATACATCCAAATGGCACCCACTGGTTAGTGCCCAGCCTGGAGCACAAAATTGACCTGGAAAACTGCAAATAGTAATTTCCCCAGGTCATCCTTGTGAAGCTTACTATAAAGTACTGAGACTGAGGCATAGCGTAGTGATTTCAGCTCATACTTTATTCGTGCATAGGAGAACTTGAGATCACTAGCGGGACCCATGGCCCGCTTATATTCCCGTTCTTAACCACACACAACACACACACACACCCGTGATAGGTTTATTTACAAACAACTCCCACCATTGGTTTCTTTTAGGATCCGGGCTGGCCGATTGGCTAGCTCTTGGATCCTCCACTTCTATTGTCTTCGGATGCGAAGCTTAACCTGTCCACATGGCCATGTGTGATCCTGACCGCATGCGCGGTCTCCCTTGGTACACAACACTTACTGTGTGTAAGCTGAAACCATGGGGGAAGGGGCATTCTGGAGAAATTTTCACCTTCTATAAAAGGGCACAGAATTGTTTGCAAGGGGGCAAGTGTTGGAGAGAAAAGAACACAGCAGTCTGTCACCTTGATCCACTTGCACATAGTTGACTAACTGGGCACAATTGGATGTTGATGTGCCTTGAAATGTGGATGTAGCCCATCAACACTGCATTGCTTTCAATGGAATATGCATTTCAATATGCACTTGCATGTGTACTTGAGTATGTAGGTCCATCTTCATTCTGTCCCAACAAGTGTGGCTGGAGCTGGATCAGAGCAAGAGAACTAGCCCCTGTGGACTTCTCACTGGTGGGCAATGATAGCATCTTCACAGAGCTGTAAGATGGGGAGTGTCATCCTGGCTACTGAGATATTTCCTCTCCCTTCCATTTGAAGGGATCATGTTCACTGCATAATCCCTGTCTGGCTGGTGTCCTACTGTGAAGAATCTTTCAAGTCTGGGGATTGTGCTGAGCCAGCAGCATCAAATCAAGAAAACAATAGCTGTGAATAGGCATGAAAAAAATATCCAAAGGCATGCAAGGCAGCATTTTTTTGTTTTGCAAACTCTTCACCTGCCAATTCCTACTTTTCACATCAAAAATTAAATTTGGTGCACCATTATTTAAATGACCTTCATCAAATTATTGTCTCTCAGTTTAGACTACTACACAGAGCTGTTGTAATGATAGAACAGGATGACACCAGATGTACTTCCCTGAGTTTCCTGGAGTAATAATGAATCTCAAACATGATAAACAAACAGGAGTTCTGTGCTGAAAGGCACAGCTGAAGTGTTCCCTCCCTCATGCTTTCTGGTAGCATCTTTCATGTATCTTCAAGACCCACGGTAGCACAGGAGGATGGATGTGAAGAGCCCCCCCCCCCCGGATGCTTTGGTTCATTAATTGAAAAATATCCTTGTACTCCTCTAGAGTTGGTAAATTATTTCCCTGAAAGTATCATGAAAACCTCAGGTATCAATATGTCTTTGTGCACATTTATGTTACCTATTAATCACATCAATATTTTATGACATGCCAAACTGCATTAATTATTATTAACATGGCAATTAAATATTAATATTATGAGGGTATAATATTAATGTAACAAGCAGTATCCCCTCCCAAATCAATCCGATTTGTGATTGTACAAATCGTACAGGGAAGAAAGACCCAGCTGCACAAAAATTGGACATGGAAACAAGTAGGTTTACTTAATTAAAACCCAATATTCTTCAGCTTGATTTGTGACAGCTATTTTTGTGCAAAGCCCTTGGGAGATGTGAACATAATGCACACAGAGTAGTATGCACTTGAAAGAAATGTATTCAGCTGCCATTCTTGGCCAGCTAAGGAAATGCAATCTACAGCAATAGTTCTGTAACAATGCACGCTAATGAAAGATATTCAAATGAGTAAACATTCATTTTATGAACATAAGCAATGTTAGAGGAGTTCCTGAAAAGATCAAAGGGCTTGAGGGATTAATGACTGGCTGTACAGTCAAATTTTATGTCCACTGCAATCAAATCTCCTGCAAAAAGAAATCTTTGGTAGCTCCACAATGCAAAAAAAGGGGGGGATTTAATTGGTTAGTTGTAATTATCAGTTAACTTCTGAAGAATAGCCAGAAGGCAAACCCTATTGCTTTTACCATGCTCCTCCCACTAGAAGCTTTGGTTGTAATGTAACATAAATCTCCCACCCATAATTTAGATAGGAGTGTTTGTATAGATCTTCCTAATGGAATCTCATAACAGTAAGAACTGGAAAATGGTAAGTGTCAGGCAGGTAGACCTGTAAATCTGAAGATGACTGCCATGGGAGGCGTCAGTTTGAGTAATTTCCAGTGTATGTCTAGATTGTCATTAATTATTACCATGCTAAACTACCTGTCACTTCTTGGATTGATGGGAGAACCATCTGTTCCCCCACCCCCAAGTTTATCACTTTGGCATTTTAACCTTTCTCCTTCCTTCCTTGATGATCTACTTGACTCTAAGCCAAAAGCACGGACAGTGTAAACTGAAGTCCCTTTAATGTCTTACATCTGGGGAGACCTGGACAGTTA
>NW_015161404.1:1703058-1714665 GCF_001447785.1 Gekko japonicus
GCAAGATCATGGAGGAAATCTCTTGGGGCAGGACCTTTCAACTTGCCCCTTCAGCTGCAGTCCATTGCACCGCCTACTGAAATTTTGTCGGGGGGGGCAGTGAGTGGACCTTCAGAAACACAACAGAGGTAAGAGTTGGGGGCACTGCAGTAGGAGAGGTAAATCTGTGGAAATCATGCCCCCTTGGGACAGCATAGCTGAATAGAAGTCATAGGATGTTGACCAAGGTGTGGATAAAGCAGCTGTGCCACACAGTCTTGGAGCAAGCATTACACCACCACCACCACCACACATCAGAACCTTTGTGCATTAACACGATGGCATATAGGCTCAGGACAGGGCAACAGAGAAAGATAGAGTGAGACAATGATGTTTCTTATTAATACTATGATCTGGAGAGAAAAAGGTTCCTACATGACACCTTCTGGAATACAAAATAAGGTATGGATAGAGCAGCTGTGACCAACAAATATGATATGACCAACAAAATGTTAGCAAAATTAAGTATTTTTTAAGAATTATTTTGAAGAATTTACATTTCAGTCTACCATCTGATCCCTTTCATGTAAAGGATGATGCAAATTCCATTCCCGGTAGGCCTGGCTGATTTTAATTAGGAGTCTCCGTTGAACAAAACATATCCCCATAAAAGGAGAATTAATTACATAGGCTGATACTTAAGGCAACATGTTAATAGCTGTAGTATTGTGAGCTATGTAAACAAACTGATAGTGGCATTCTTTACAGAAATAATGGTTTCAGTGATCAATATAGAGTTGCATCTGTAACTGTTTGCATGTATAACTTTTTTCTCTACACAATATATACAAAAAATATAGGACTGAGTGGTTTTAGAACCCCTTTTTGTTGCATTACTTTGGAGATTCTTATGTTTCCCTTTATAAGATCTTCGCCCTCACATTACTTTCTCAGTAGCGCGATTTCTTTCTATCACTATGAGGGTAAGAGAATATAAGGTCAAAGCCCCGCTGGATTGACTGTTTATATTTACATAATTTTGATACGCATTTTAAAATGTGATCCATGCTGTATTTTATCTATGCCAATAAAAGTTGACTGACTGACTGACAACTTTGGAGATTTTACATCAGTGTGGTGTGATGTCTCCTTGTAATCCTTATTACCCATCCAGTTTACACAGCTGTTTCGATTTTGCCTTTCTTTTACTTATACACAGCTCTTTATCTTTTGCAGAGCATGTTCCAGGTCTTACATGAGTAGAAGTACCTAGTGCCAGAAGAATGCAACCCATAGCAAAGGCTTGCCTCCAAAATGGAGAAAAGAACTACATAAGTGGAAGCAAGGTATTAGATCCAAGCCTATGTATGTGTAATGCAGATTACTCATATTTACTCTCAATCAGAAGTTGCCTTAGGCACAAGAGCCCTGCAGGCATATAATTGCTGTTCCAGCTATGCAACTCTCTTCAGGATACTACTACAAGTGATGGAAAAGGGTGGGTCCAGAGATCCACCTTTGATACAGCAAAGTCCTGTTAATTGGATGAGTTGGACAGAATGTACAGCACACCCCCAATGTTCAAAAAGGTGCTCCTTATTGCTCCTGAACAGTTGATGTGCAGTTGATATGCATTCCAACATATGTTTACCTCTGGAAGTACGACATATCATTTTCCCCTTTCACTACCATTTTTACACAGTACTTCATTGTACATGACTTTGTTTGTCCTCTCCCAAGGTCTATAAACTATATGGACATACCTGCTTCTCCCGTATGTTCCCACCTGTGTTCTCCCATATGTTCCTGCCCAAGAATTAAGACCACTGGGAAAGGCCCTCCTGACTGTCCTGTCAATCAAAGAAGCTGGTTTGGCTGGGTACACAAGGGAGGGCCTTTTCAGTGGCAGCTCCAAGATCCTGGGAAAACCTCCCCAAGGAGGTGTGCCTCGCCCACTCAATCTTTAGGAGGCTGTTGAAGATGGTTTTATTTAGGACCACATTTGGTTAAGTTTACTAAATGTCCTGAGCTGTGATTTTATACCTTGGGTTTTTAGTTTTGTTTTTTGTTTTTAATATATTTTATTTTATGTATTTTTATCTATGTTGTAAGCTGCTTTAAGCTCTGTAAGGAAGAAAGGTGGCTAATAAATGTTGTAAGTAAATAAATAAATGGAAATGGACTGTCACCTGCTCCGTATACCTGTACAATGCCTTTACCGTGTACCTTATCACTAAAAGTTTAGCTCCTGAAGATACGTTATTTGTCAGTGCATTGCATTTTTCTAATTGGTTTTGCCTTATTTCCTGTTTGCTGCTCGTGATATATAACAGGAATATATTTGAGACCTGTCTGTTTGTGTTGGTATGTAAGGTGTAGTCAACTTATGGTGACCTTGTAGGGTTTTCAAGGCAAGTGAGAAGCAGAGGAGGTTTGCCATGGGCTTCCTCTGCAAAGTCTTATACTTGAGACCCAGGCAACATTTATATTTGTGTGAGAGAATTTCAGCGGTGCAGTCACATAGCCTATATAACACTATCATGCAGACTTTCAGTAACACATTGCACAAAGCAGCTGCCTTGTAGAAAATTCAACAATGCAATTTTTTCCCAACCACATGCAGGAACTGCTGAGATCAATAAGCTATGCTGAAATCAGCAAATGTGTTTCATATATTCAGCTAACTGGATACAGCGGAAGGTATGAGTAAATGCCACGTTACTATTAAGTAAGAGTGATAGACGGTGTTTCACTAAGGCATATTGATTGCATTTTTTGAGGCTTTGGTAAATGTTACAGAAAGCAGTTTATGCATTTCATTAACAGGCATCCTCATGCCACACAGCATGTTTGGTGAATGAATCTTTTGTGACATGAAGGCTTTTCTTAAACAATCCGATTTTATTAAGGGAACAATTCATCCATTTTGCTGTCTTTATAGATTTTTGTGCAATGTGTTTGTTTTCTGGAGGTGAAAATCAATCCCCTTTGCCCAGGATCCAGGCAAGGTCTATGACAATGGATTGGTTATCACCTGAACACATTTCTTAGGGGAAATCTGCCACGTGCTCTAAGCACAGTTGTGTTATAGGAATACAAATTAGAAATCTTGGACTAGTCGTGTGTTGGAAGCTAGTTCTCAGCATCTTGTATTTCCTTTTCAAAATATATGATACCAGTTGTCAAAAGATTGCACACAAATCAGCAGCAATACAGAATGGAAGCAGAATATGGATCTCTACCCCCCCCCCCCAGTTCGCACGCAGCCCTTTCCACTTGGCAGCAGGCCGTTAGGCAGAGAGGGGGAGTCAGAGGCAGAGAGAGGGAAGGGAGCTGGGAAGTCCTTCCCCAGTCCTGTGAACAGTGGGGTTGGGGTGTTTGGTGCTTACTCAGGGGACAAAGGGGCTGAGCTACTGGGTTCCTACTGGGGCAGTGTCTGGTGGACTCAGGGCTCTGAGCCACCACCTGTCCTTCTGCTCAAGCCAAGCAGAGGGGCTCAGCTAGTGGGTGCCTCTGCCGAGGATCCACCCTCCCACCTAATTGTCAACACCCCTCTGTGCCATGAGGGTGTGAGGGGGGGCAGGGGGTGCTTATCGTGGGGGAAAGAAGTCCACCCCCTGTCCCACAAGCCCCTGTCCCTGTGGAATAAGCCCATCCTGCCAGCTCTTTTGCCCAATATATTCTTAGCAAAGGACTCAGAGGCAGAAGAAATTTCGCACTGCCAAACCCACAGCAGTTGCTAAAACTGTTTGTAGAGGTGGAACCTGAGAGTGGTGAATTAGGTGGTGGTGGGGAAACATCCAACCCCTCCACATCCCAACTCCGTGGGGCTGCTCCAGCCTTGAGTCCACCCCTCTGTCAGTCCTCCCAGCAATGGACCACAGCAGCTACACCTCCCACCTGCCCCAGTTTTGGCTCCCCATTTTCAGTCCATGGTTTGGGGAAATTTCAGCACCCTCCCAACAACCCCTGTGTGGCAGTGCCAGGTGTGCAACATTGAGATGTGGAGGGGCTCGGACCCCCACCACATATAATCCTCCACCCTCTGCAGGCACCTGCAAAGAGTGCACTCAACTCCAGAGCAAAGAGTGGCACCCAGCAAGAGGAAGAGGAGTCCCGCTTTGTCTCAGCAGTGAGAAGGGGGGAGCGGGAGTCCCCTAAAAGCAAAAAACCCCAAAAACCCTCAGCATAATCTTTAATAATAATAGTAATAATAGTAGTAGTAGTAGTAGTAGTAGTAGTAGTAGTAGTAGTAGTAGTAGTAGTAGTAGTAGTAATAATAATAATAATAATAATAATAATAATAATAATAATAATAATAATAATAATAATAATAATAATCTTTCCATTTATTAATCGCTCAATCCATGCAGAGCTGCCGGTTCTGAGCGATTTACAGTTACTCATGAATATCACATGGGACTAACAATGCTGGGGGTAAGGGAGGACAACATATATATCATTTAAATCACACACATTTCGCAGTCGACGGAGTTTGGTGAGCTGTAAGGTGAGCTCCAATGACTGGCTGGCCCTCTTCCAAATGGCGCATGTCCTAAAGCCATTCCAGGACACCACCCACATCCTCTGCTCCTATATGGCCAGCCTGCAGCAGGCCATCCCCCTGATCCACAGGTTGAAATGGGCACTCTCCTCCACACTGGAGGGAGGGCAGCTCATCTTCCAAGGGCCAGGGCCTTGGCAGAGAGGTTGCAGGTGGGCATGACCACCTGGATATATCATCTCTACAAAGAGGGGGAGTTCAGAATGGCCTGTGTTTTTGACCCATATAAAGAGCAGCATCACTCTCCATAACACAGTACTCCTGTAATGGAGGCAGCACCTCTGCAAAGACGTTCAGAGGCTGCAGACAAACTGACGTGGCCAGAGGGAACAGGGAGTGCAAGAGGCTGGGAAGGAAGAGAAGGATGAGGAGGAACAGCCCAGCACCTCAGCCCTCAAGAGCCCAACCAGGAAGGATCACCAGTGATGAGGACCTGGTGGAGGACTTGGCAGACATGATGGTGAAGGAGTACTTTGCCAAGCCCCCAGTGACTCCAATTCCCTGGAGTACTGGTCACACAAGGCTGCCTTCTGGCCTGACCTGTCCTGCGTGGCCATGAGTCTCCTTTCTTGCCCCCCCCCACCAGTGTCCAGAGTGAGCGAGTGTTCTCCCACCTGGGAGACATCCTCAGCTCCCGCTGCTCACAGCTGGCCCTGGCCCTGGTGGATGAGTTTGCCTTCCTCAAGGTCAACCTCTCCCTGTGGGCTACCCGTCCCTGGAGCTTAGGGAGTAAAGATCCAGGACCCCTGTCTCCCCCCCTACCTCTCATCCATCTCTTCACAATTTCTGTCCCCCCAAGAATCGGCACTTCCAGACTCCCCTAGTCCACACATGTCTCTTCAACATATCTGTCCCCCCAAGAATAATTGCTTCCAGCCTTGCCTCATCCATGTCTGCCTCCTCACAAGTTGTGTCCCACTAAGAATCATCTTTTGTAGCATCCCCTGTCCACATCTGCCTCCTCATGAGTTGTTTCATTTCTGCCCTCCCCCCCATCCATGTCTGCTTCCTCATGTCTTGTGTCCCACCAAGAATCGGCACTTTCAGCCTCCCCTGTCCACATCTACCTCTTCATGAGGTGTGTTCTACCAGGAATCATCATTTCCCCATCCATGTCTGCTTCCTCATGACCTGTATCCCACCATGAATTGTTGCCTCCAGCCTCCCCGTCCCCATTTGCCTCCTCACAACTTGTGTCCAACCAAGAACCAGCAATTCCAGCCTCCCCCCCTCCACATTTGCCTCCTCATGACTTGTGTCCCACCAACAATCAGTACTTCCAGCCTCTCCTGTCCACATCTGTCTCTTCACAACTTGTGTCTCACCAAGAATAGTTGCTTCCAGCCTTCTCCCCCATCCATGTCTGCCTCTTCATGACTTGTGTCCTACCAGGCCCAAGGAGGAGTATGGCAGGCCCCAAAACCCTGTCACCCAGAGGAGGTGAGCGGGTGACTGCCTGCTAGTCTCAAGGGGAAGTTTTCACCGCCACCAGAACCCATCTCCACAATGAGAAGGCGGGCAGGTGACCAACTGCCTCCCAGGTCCAAGGGGTGTGTGGTGAGCCACCCGCCAAAACCCTGTCACCAGGGGGAGGCAGGCGGGTGACCACCTCCCAGGCCTGAGGAGAAAGATTGCCTACCTGCAGCAACAATGTCCACAATGAGGAGATGGGCAGTACTTGTCCCTGCAAGCCAATCCTCACCAAACATGGAGGGCAGGTAGAGAGGCATCCTGGGGAGGTCTGCGAGTTTGATGCCTCTAGCTTGCAAGAGGGCCATTCGACACACTCCTACTGAACCTGCAGTTGTAATTTCCCCAAAGTGTACTTTCCTGGGGGGCATTTATTTATTTAACTTTCGGCTTATATACCGCTCAAACCAGAGGTCATTTCGTAGAAAAAGAGCTAGGGGAACTCATTAGCATAACTCATTGGCATATGCCACACCCCCTGACATCACCGGAAGTGTGTCATAAGGCCACACACCCCACCCCCAACGGTCCTGGCCGCCGCCACCGGCCTTGCAGCTCCACTGCCGAGCCCCATTAGGGGCCCGGCGGTGGACCTGCAAGGCCGGCGGGAGTGCAAGGATGCCCCACGAAGGCCCTCCCTGGCCCCAGGCAGGCAGGGGTGGGGAGAGGCAGGGAGGAAGCAACTTACCCTCCCTCTTCTCCTGCCTCCTCCTGGCTGAATGAGGGCCGGAAGCAGGGGGCGGCCGGAAGCAGGGGGCGGGGCTTCGTCATGTGCCCCGCCCCCCGGTACCTCTCTCGGGGGAACTGTGTTCCCCCGCGTTCCCCCCCGAAATGACCTCTGGCTCAAACCCTTTTTTGCAAGGGTCTCTGAGCGGTTTACATATGATTATATTTCCTATCTAGGGCCACATTAACAGGGGAGGTGACTACCTACCAGCACCCAAGTAGCAGAGCAGCTCTTTGTTGTTGTTGTTGTATTCCGGCAGGCTTCAGGTATACATGTTGTTCTGGCGTTCTCTTTCTCTGGCGCCTTGGAGCTGGTAGTTTGGCAGCTTCTTTCCAGCGGCTTCCCCCTAGAGCGCAGCCACGCGCTGGCCGCAGCCTTGGTTCTGTCCGATTGGCTCCACCGCGCCGCACGTCACTGCGCCTTCGTAGCTTGGCCTCTGTCTGGTTCCGCATGCTCACTGGGTTGCCAGGCTGTCCCGCCGTCGCTGTTCACCATTACTGCTGTTGCCGCCTGCTACACGCCTCCCGACAAGAAGGAGGGTGCTCCCTGCCACTTAGGGTAGGTACCCACTTTGTCTACTCGCAAGTAAGCTTTCGAGCCACTGGGTGGGCGGGAGCTGGGACTAGGGCCGGGAGCTCACCCCGGCTGCGGCGGGTCGCTAGATGTTATAGCAGGTGTTTTACTCCCTGCACCACCGCTCCTACACCGCACCGCACATGAATTCAGTGAACTGCACCATCTGCTTTGGGGGGCTGTAACTCAGCCCTCCCGGAATCCAATCCTCACCAAACTTGGAGGGCAGGTAGAAGATAGTCAGCTGGAGAGTCACTGTGAGTTTGGCATCTCTAGCCTGCAGGGGGGCAATTCTACCACATCATGAACCTCACAAAATGAACAGGTTTGGTAAATGGGAAGGTTCATGAAAGTCCATGGTTCATGATACCCCATAAACCATGAACTGGGATGAACCTCCATTTTCCTGATAGAAGCCCTCCAGGGGCCTGCTCCGGCCCCCGGGCTGCATGTTTGACACCCCTAGTGTAGAATGTAAAAATATCCCGAGATAATTACCAAGGTGAACTACCAGGGATAAATGCAAGGTATTGTGTCTCGAGTAGAACTCTGGTAAAACCAGGGATGAGATCCAAGTGCGGAAAGGACCACAGTCTCCTTTTTTTCAGATACAATTTTCTTTGCTTGCTTAATTGTTTCTGTCACTTCCCTTTGGCCACTGGCTTACATTTCAATTTTTTTGGAAAAAGTCATTTAAAAATTCTTAGCTTCTATGGTTTCTAAATATAATGTTTTCAGCTCTGTCACTCTCTCCTTACCCAGCAATCATTGAATCCTTCATCATACTTTGCATCACATTGTAGCTTAGTGTAGGACATTCAGATGTTGGACAATGCTATTTTACGAAAGTGCAGTGGAAACTTTTAAAGCTTGTACAAGCTGGTTGATAACAGTCATGTAATATATTTTTTAAATATTTTAGGCTGAGATTATTAAAAGAGGGGAAACAGATGAGGTGAAAGTTTGCAAGCCTCCAAGACAGCTAAATGAAGGAAAGGATTTCTTCAAAGGCAAAACTAGCACTAAATTGGCTTGTTCTTGTGGGAAATCAAAGGAAGGTAGACAGGTGTATTATTATTGCCTTTGGACATCTCCCTTATGGAAGAGAAAGAGAAGCAGCAGCTCATCTCTAAAATGTAAAGTTATGCAGTAGAGAAGAGACATGACCCTATTCACCCTATTCACACATATAGCAGTTTTTAATTGACTTGTATGGAGTGACATCAAAATTTACCATTAGGAATGAGCCATTTTTCTGGAGATCTATTGACACTGGAAAGAAGAGAAATAACTACATTTTTTTCTGTATCATGTCAGCCTGCCACTAAAACCAATGTAAGATCATATTTCCTTCAAATATAAGGCACTGAGAATATTCGTGACTTCTGCTTGCCTCCAAGTTTTCCTTCTTGTCTTCTTAATGTAAAGGAAATAGAAGATGTTCAACAAGTAGTGGGTCTAATAAGTTAGTACCTTTTGTTGGGAACAATACTAATGAACTAAAATCTGGGACCCATGAAGTCATACAATTTTTACTTGCCCTAGTATGATTATAGATTAAAGTTTTCTGCCTGATTAATTAGCCGGGCAGACAGTAAAGCAGATATGCTGGGACTCTGGATTGCATAGATGTGTCAACTTTCTCCTGTATCACATATGTTGAAAAAAAGTATATTGGTCACTTTTCCTTCCAAAATGTATATATGTGTGTGTGTATAGACAGTAGATATTGGTAATCTGTCTTTTTTTTTCTGATCATGGGATCCATGGGGAACTGAGAAGTCATGGCCCTGGATCCTATCACTCTGCTCACCAAAATTTGGAGACTTCTTCCAACTTAAGTGGCTCTTTCTCCAATGGAAGAGACATTGAAATTGGAAGAAATCTCTTTAAGCTTCTCCTGCCTATAGTCGGATTGGATACTGAACTCCCACTTCCACACTGTCATTTTTGTCACTCATTTGTCCCTGTTGCTTCAGGGTTCCCCCCCCCCCAATGCATTTTGCTCTCTCTAGTAGTCCCAAAGGGAGCAAAACACGTGGAAGGGGGGGGGACCCAAAGCAGTAGGGACAAATGAGTGACAAAAGTGACAGTGTGGACGTTTTGTCCCAGCAGCCGTCATTGTAACTGGAGATCTCTTTTAACCTGGAATGGCTTAACACATCCTATAGGGTGTTTTTTTCCATCATGTCTGGAGTATCTGTTCATCTCCCCTTTCCTCCTCCCTTTTTGGTTACCATCCAGCTTGATGGAAGAGTTCTAGAGAAATCAAAAGCTTACTGTTTAATTTGTGATGTTTTGGTTAGTCCTGGAAAAAAGTATTATACTAATGGTGTGTTTTAATTTGAAATTGACAGAGGGCTGTCAACAAGTTCAACAAGAAATCAACAAGTTTTTTTTTAAAATCTTGCATTTTTGCAGTCTTTCAATTTTGTGGAATATAGAAAGGTACTGAACCAATTCAGTGTTTTAAAGTGAATTTCCCTATGGTGTTTTCCAGTCATTAAAGATGGTTGTGGTTTTACACTGCAGTCCTAAATAGAGTTGCACCCTTCTAAACCTACTGACTTCAGTGGGTTTAGGATTGCAGTCGTTTAAGATTGCACTATAAATTCCCTTGAAAGCAGTTAAGACTAGTTTTCTTCCTCTGTTTTGCTTGAGCACCAATCATAAAGCTAGTGCTGAGGTCACTGATACTACTGCCAAGCAAATATTTTGAAGGAGCATGTCTTATTCTTTAATGATCAGTTTCTAATTGCCTTTTCTTTCTTGTTTCAGTCAACTGTATCATTAGTATGTTTGCCAAGAGGACAGGTTAGATTTGGACAAACAGGGACTTGCGGACGGAACTCATGAGGAACTTGTGGACAGAAACAGCCATCCCACTCCTACACTCTTGTTTATTGCCCTCTCCTATCACCTCTTCTCTCTCTCTCTCTCTCTCTCTCTCCTTCCCCCAACTCCTCTTACTTTATGTGTCTCCGTTTTTCTCTTTTTTCACTTTTTGGAGCCAGTTTGGTGTAGTGGTTAAGTGTGCGGACTCTAATCTGGGAGAACCGGGTTTGATTCCCCACTCCTCCACTTGCACCAGCTGATGTGACCTTGGGTCAGTCGCAAACTCTGGCACAGCTGACCTTGAAAAAGAGCAGTTTGTGTCAGAGTTCTCTCAGCCCCATCCACCTCACAGGGTGTCTGTTGTGGGGAGGGGAAGGGAAAGGAGTTTGTAAGCCGCTCTGAGACTCCAAGTGAAGGGCGGGGTATAAATCCAATCTCTCCTCTCTCCTTTATTCCTCCCCCCACACTTACTGTCACTTTCTTGTTCTCCCATGCCTGTGTCAGCAAGCTGCCATGGTGTTCTGTGTGACTTTTGATTGTACATATGTGATCCCTGTCCCTGCCAGCTGGCCTATGTGTTTTCCTGCTGTAATGCCAAAGTAAAACAACTGGAGGATGTGAGGGGGAGAGTATGCTTCGCTGCTAGCTTGTTACTTATCTAGCCTGAGAACTGCACCTGTGTTATGTCTACTGTTCGCCTGGTTCCCAGGACCGGAGCAAGCAACCGTTTTCTCCTGCCCGCCGGCGGGAACGTTATCCATTGGTTATGTATCTAACTTGAATCCCTTTATCATCTCTGCCCTAACTGCTTGTACCCAGTTCTAACAAGGAACGTGTTTGAGTATCTTTCCAATGCTTTGAAATAAACTTTACTTTCTTTGAAACGTGGATTTATTCTCGATGCTTGGGGATCCAACATATTGTTAGAACTCCTTTTCTCCTATCGTCCCGATTCTGGCGAGACCATGAGCGGGTCTGAGGGAAACCTACCTACCACGGAGGGGGACACGGGATCGGTCCCAACTACCTCCGCATCTTTGATTGTTACAACTACCGCACCAGGGGAAGGTGCTGTGGGGGGAGCGATTCCCCGAATGCCTGCATACCTGTCGTGGCCGCCACCGACCCCTTCGCATTGGGGTGCGCGGAAGACCCCAGCAGGATCGGTCCCAACTACCTCCGCATCTTTGATTGTTACAACTACCGCACCAGGGGAAGGTGCTGTGGGGGGAGCGATTCCCCGACTACCTGCCTACCTGTCTTGGCCGCCTCCAACCCCTTCGAATTGGGGTGCGCGGAAGACACCAGTACAGGATGATTGGGCTTTAACGTGGAAGACTGGATGTTTGAGCCGGTGGGGGAGGGAGCCCGTGCAGGATCCTCAGAGGGAGCCGCGGACTTCCAGACGGAGGGAGACTATGGGCCGCCTCCTGAATACCAACCACGGGAGCCGATCCCG
>NW_015161404.1:1718307-1718464 GCF_001447785.1 Gekko japonicus
TGTCTCATGTGGTGAAAATCCATCAATTGCCTACTAAGTTAATTTCTGACAGGGGGACCCAGTTTGTTTCTAAATTTTGGAAGGAACTCCTCACTATTTTGGGGGTGGAGCAGGGGCTCAGCAGCGCTTATCATCCCGAGACCGACGGCCAGACAGA
>NW_015161404.1:1718613-1718804 GCF_001447785.1 Gekko japonicus
TTCCTTTTCTGGAGGGGGTCTCTGACCGTCCCGTGGGAGATGCTAATACCTGGTGTTCTTCTCTGAGAGCTGCGTGGCCGCTTTTGTGTCAAACTCTAGACGCTGCTAAAGCAGCTTATAAGGCCCAGGCAGACAAGGGTAGGGTGGTGGGATTTGATCTGAAACCTGGGGACCTTGTGTATGTTTCTACT
>NW_015161404.1:1718919-1758794 GCF_001447785.1 Gekko japonicus
CGTTCAAGGTGCGCAAGGTGATTAATGATGTTGCTGTTGATGTTGTATTGCCTAAGAATTTGCGTTCTCTACATTCTGTATTTCACATGAGTTTGCTTAAAAAGGATCCTGGCACCTCTCCATGGAGGCCGACTGTTTCTCCCCCGCCTCCGATCATCCTTGAGGGGGATGAGCATTTTGAAATCGCTGATATCCTTGATTCCAAGCTGAAACGTGGTAAGCTCTGGTACCTCATTGAATGGGTTGATTTCGGTCCCCAGCACCGCGAATGGGTGGAAGAAGGGGATATTCGGGCCCCTTACCTGCTTCGTTGTTTCCACAGGAAGTTCCCGGACAAACCGGGAGGTCTCCCGCCCAGCCCGGGAGGTGACGGTTAAAGTGTGTTTTTGAGGGGGCAGTATGTCAGCAAGCTGCCATGGTGTTCTGTGTGACTTTTGATTGTACATATGTGATCCCTGTCCCTGCCAGCTGGCCTATGTGTTTTCCTGCTGTAATGCCAAAGTAAAACAACTGGAGGATGTGAGGGGGAGAGTATGCTTCGCTGCTAGCTTGTTACTTATCTAGCCTGAGAACTGCACCTGTGTTATGTCTACTGTTCGCCTGGTTCCCAGGACCGGAGCAAGCAACCGTTTTCTCCTGCCCGCCGGCGGGAACGTTATCCATTGGTTATGTATCTAACTTGAATCCCTTTATCATCTCTGCCCTAACTGCTTGTACCCAGTTCTAACAAGGAACGTGTTTGAGTATCTTTCCAATGCTTTGAAATAAACTTTACTTTCTTTGAAACGTGGATTTATTCTCGATGCTTGGGGATCCAACAGCCTGCCACTCCTCCTCTCTGTTATGACCTGGCAGTGGAAGAAGTCCACCCAGTGTCAGCTATAGCTGGAGAAGCCTGCCTGGCTTTGGTGGCATGCCAGCCTCTCGTGACCTGGCGGTAGTAGAAGGCCTCCCATTATCAGTAGTAGCCACAGAGTTCCACCCAATGTCAGGTCCTCCTGCCCTGCCACTGTGGCTCCCAGCCCCTGGCCTCCCCACACAAATGAAAGGTGATGTGGCAAGGGCTGCTACATCTCATGGCCTCCTCCTGAACAGATGAAAGGTGATGTGGCGGGGGCTGCTGTGGCTTCCGCTCTCCCCAAGAAAGGTGATGTGGCTGGAACTGCTGTGGCTCCTGGCCTCCCCTCCCCACAAAGGGCAACATGGCTGGGATTTCCGCAGCTCCCGGCCTCCTCCTCACTTCAAAAAGAGGGGGTAGGTGCATTTTCTGCCTATGTACAGACAATGCTTTGGTTTTCAGGGGGGGGGTATAAATACCGCAGTGTATTTTTGTAGGTTTTCAGATGTTTGAAAATTTTGTGTGCTTCTCCAAGTTTGCAGAACTATTTGTTTTCTTCCTGTGTGGCCCCAATTTGTAGATTTAGATATCTGCAGATAGGAGCCACACTTGGACAATAGATATATAGATTAATTATAAAACCAGTTTCAGAAGTATCAATCAGAATGTATACAAAAATGTGCATGATATATCCAGAATGCTGGACACTGCCTCATTGGGAATGGCTTACTTCTTTATCAGGGGCAAAGCAACAGGTGCCTGATACATCCAGTTACTGCACATGCACTCTTAATACTGGGCATCAGAGTCCCCAACATGGTGCCCATGGGTGCCATGGCACCCATCAGCACCTTTCCTGTTGCCCACCAAGTGTTTTAGAAAGTGGGCATGGCAACGTTGGGCTTTTGCCTAGAAAGTCTTCTGATTGGCCACTGGAGATATGATTTGCTGTTTTGATTATTCAGGATGGTGACTCATGAACTTTCTCCTAATGTTTGATCTATACATTTCTGTTATGAAATCTGTTGCTTGGTAATCTGTTCTTTATGACTATGAAGAACATTTGTGTTATAAAATTACAGGTATCCCATACAGCATATTCAATGAGCAGACAAAATCATGTAGAATGTTTACTTTGCAGTTGACTTCTGTAAGATTTATGTAAGATTCAACTAACCCTGTGCATTCCACTTCCTACTGTTAAAATATTGTAGGTCTTCTGATTATCTGGGCATGGATAAACAAATGGCTGAGGGAAAAATGGTCTTGACTGCATTCACCAGCCTAACTTAATGACTTAAGGAAAAGTATGTCTAGTAAGCAAGAGCACAGTCTTAATACTTCCCTTCTCTATTAATTTTGCCCCCCTGTTTCTAAACCACTGCCTGCCAAGCCATCCATTGCAACTAGAGCAGACCTCTACTTTCTATGTGTTCAAATCTTGTAACAATGAAAAACCTCATAGGAAGCTAATTAGAAATAGTAAGAGTTTTAATTGCAGCGTATATGACCCACAGAGCATTTCCAATTTCCAGAAGCATCCCAGGTGAGAATGTTATAGGAAGGCATAACTGAAAAGAAAGAGAGACTAATTGGAACAATTAATTGAAACAACACACAATTCATTCCAGTGATGGCAACCTTGACTGCATTCCTGACTCTGACTAGGAAGAGCAGAGAAAGTGTTGTTGCACTCAAACATAGTCATGGGGAATCCTAGACATAAACACCTAACCAGATATGAGCTGCAGGATCTCAAGAGTTGTCCGTTCTGTCCCAGGCTGCTCTCAGGTGTAATAAAACACTGTCAGGCATGAAGCTGTACATGCAGTTTAGTGGCATGAGACACTGGAGAACTGAGGATCATTGTTCTGTCATGCTGTCTGCATTCATTACATGTGTATATTCTAGTTGTCTTGCACAGTGGAGCCAACAGTGGCTGTACATAAGTTCCCATGAAGTCTCTCATCCCGATACTGAACAAGCTCATTCCCATTTCATTTCTGCAAGTTATCACATGCCTTCAAACTGCACTCAGCATCACACCTAGGATACATGTTGGATTGGAATAATAACATGTGAGATCAGTCATAGGCCCTCACGCAGAGTTTATTAAATAGTATGAAAAGATCTAATTCTCTGAGACAGTTGTTGTTGTTCAGTCGCACAGTCGAGTCCGACTCTTCGCGACCCCATGGACAAGATCACGCCAGGCCCTTCTGTCTTCCGCCGTCCTCTGAAGTTTGCTCAATTTCATGTTCGTTGCATCTATGACACTGTCTAACCATCTCATCCTTTGCCGTCCCCGTCTTCTTTTACCTTCACTCTTTCCCAGCATCAGGGTCTTCTCCAGTGAGTGCTCCCTTCTCATTTGGTGGCCAAAGTATTTGAGCTTCAGTTTCATTATCTGGCCTTCCAGGAAATAGTCAGGGTTGATTTCTTTTAGGACTGACTGATTTGATCTTCTTGCAGTCCAAGGGACTCTCAAGAGTCTTCTCCAGCACCATAGTTCAAAAGAATCTATTCTTCGGCACTCGGCCTTCCTTATAGTCCAACTCTGGCAGCCATACATGACTACTGGGAATGACAGTAGTAAACATCTAAGTACAAAGCAGCCGTGAATCCTGTTGATTTCAACTTGGCAGCTGAAATTGTACCTAGGAAGAAAGGATCTCAAAGTTAGGAACCAACTTCAAATCAAGGATTTTACATGGTATGTTCAGGGAGGGGGGATGGCTTCTACAAGTTCTCCTTTTGGCTTTAGGTCAACAGGAGAAAGGATCTCAAGGCACCTGCCTCCTTCTATTGGCGTCCCTCCTGCACAACCTGATGAGAGTAGTAGCCATGGTCATCCTTTTTAGCCAGCCGCATCATGGGACTTTTGAATACATGTGATGCATGCCCCTCGAGTCCCTGGCCTCTTGCAAGAATCTCTCTTCCAAAGAGAGATTGGGAGCCATTTTGGTCACATCCACATGGCCGCTTAGTGCCTGTGCCTTGCTTAGTTGCCCAGGAATGCTACTGCTCAGCTGTTGGGGCAGGAGTAACTTAAAAGCATCAGGGAGACCACTCAGACATCACCACTGAGAAAGTGATATGAAGTATCAAGGACATGTTGGCTAGAGAGAAAGAGCCCTTTGCATGACCTGGTTGTAGAAGAGCTCGGAGAAAGTCCTATGCATGTGTTGTGGCCCAGAAAATAGGACATAGCAAGTCTAGAGCAGTGTGGGCTAATCTAATAATCTCTACAATTTAGCACTTTAGACTACAGTGTAATCCCCTATTCTTTTCAGAGCTTCCCCCTTTGCTTTTAAGCAGCACCTGTTATCTCCTGTGTTCTTTGGTAATTGTAGGTGGGAGTGCTGTTTAGCTTTTCAACCCAGTTATAAAGCTCCCTCAGGTTATCGTGTAAGTTCACTCAGCAACTGGAGCATAAGACTGTCTCAAACTGTGCCCTTTAAAAATGATTTCAAATAAAACTGATGCCTATCTATTTTTTATATTCCTTTGATTAAAAGTTAATTTTTTTTTGTTAGTTCTCTTTGTGTATTGGTTTGGGGGTTGGCATTTTAATCCAGAATGTTCAAACTGCATGTGAGTGTGTGTGTGTGAGAGAGAGACAGAGAGACCAATTCTACTAGTAAAGTGAAGATACAACCACTTTTTCTTTTCCCAAAGGAATAGGTGTAGGCAAAAGCTTATTTGTAAATGTCTATTTCATTTCATTATGTATGTATGTATATGTATGTATACAAATCTCTATAAACTGGGGGCCCTTTAAGGAATCATGCGGCATGAGGTAGGCAACTTGGAAATCCCATCCTACCCTTCCAAAGCTGCCTCTCAGGCATTCTGTGAGCTCTCATGGCCTTGAGCAGGCTGGTTGTCCATTCCCTGCTTCTCCCTTTAACAGATACTCCACTGCCCTCAATATTCCATCACTTCTGGAGCACATTTAGACCTCATCAGGATGTTCCTTTTCTCATGCTCGTGTTTTCATGCATACCTGGGAAGTCCCCTGACCCCTGCCTGCCTGGCTTTGCTATTACCTATGTAAGTACCATCAAGTTGCGACTCACAACCATCTTATGGCAGCCCAAGCAAGAGGCTTTCAGGGCAAGTGAGAAGCAGAGGTGGTTTGCCATTGCCTTCCCCTGCAGAGTCTTCCTTGATGGTATAGCATTTGCCTTTTTTATTGCAGTCACACACTGAGTCTATCATGAACAAAGTTTGAGTCCAGTGGCACCTTTAAGACCAACAAAGTTTTATTCAAGGTATAAGCTTTCATGTGCGTGCACATGATACAATGAAATGGAAGATATCAGTCTGTACATATAACTAGAGGATGAACAGTAAATTAGCATACAACATAATGAAGATGTTTAACAGATTCAAGGACCAAAAAGGAATAACAAGCTTAGTTAAATGGTTACCATTAGTTTGGGTTTAATTCCAGGGAAAAACATAGGCTGCAATCAGACATGCTGTTTGATCTGGCGTTGTTGCTGTTCCCTTCCTGATTTAAAATGCATGTCCAGACAGCAAAATCAGTCTTCTGTTCCCAAGTCGTGGACACCCCATTCTCACCTATCTTCGAGCTGGAGTTATTTGGCACCATGGAAAGTCCAGTCCTTCCTGGTGCATGAGGTTTCACCCCACATTTCTGGATATCTGACCAATCCATCACACTCTCAAAGCCACTTGGGAAGTCTGAACATTGCCTTCTGGTTTTGGGGTCTCTTTTTTTTGAGGCAGCTAACAAGGTGCGCATAACTGCATATTAGCACCTCTCCCCCCCCCCCTCTGTCTCACACAGAGGAGCTTCTCAAAACTGAGTTTTCATTGTTAAAAACTTCCAAAGAAAGATACCTGTGTACTTTTTTAATGCTTTCTGGCCACGGGGTAAGGAAGGGGTTAATTGAAAACATCAGTTTGTTTTGGGGGGGGGGCAGTCTGAGAATGATGCCCGTGACTCCAGCTTCACTCCAACCTTTGAAATAAAAACACCAGCAGCACAGAGGACACAGGATGAGAATTCTCTATTCTCTCCCCAACAGCTTTGAAACATCTGAAACACTGAATTTATCAAAAGCAGTTTCAAAAACACTTCCTTCACACTGAACTACATATTCCAGCAGCCTCCTCCAGCAATCTCATTGGCCACCAGCTGCTGCCATTGTGCCAGGAGTTTGAAGCACTGCATCCCATAAGTGCTTATGCACATACTCAAAAGACATATGGTTAAAAAAAACCCTGCCCAACTGTCCGACTCCGTGGCTGCAGTGTCTGATCAATCAACGATGGGGTGAAAGCACACTGAAGTGGGTTAAGGGGGGAGGTCTGATCGAACTCTCCATTACAAAAAAACCACACACCTGGATCAATTAGAAACAGGGCCACCCAAACTGCACATCTGACTGCAACCACAGTGAAGGAAATAACTGAGTTATTGCTGAGTTGCAAGTTATTACAACATTCAGAACAATGGAATCCCAAGGACTTAACAGGGATATTGGTTTCTCATCTTTTTGCCTGTCTGATCACTGACTTTCTTTTTATTTGCCAAAGCAAATTTGCCTTTTATTTACCTCACTCTGACTACCACTTAAAGAAATCCTTCTTACTTTTTACTGCTTCCCTTATTTTGTTCATTAACCATGCATGCCTTTTTTTAATACCTATTCATATCTTTCCTAACCTGCAGTATACATTTTATCTGAGCTTCCAGTGTTGTAGTTTGAAGTAGTCTCCAAGCTTCCCAAAGGGATTTGACCCTCTTTACCTTTCCTTTCTGATTCTTCTTCACTAGCCCCCCTTTTTGAGAGAAGTTATCCCTTCTAAAGTTAAATGTGGTTGTGTTGATCTTTTTGGACAACTCTCTTATTTACACAAATGCTAAATCTATATATCTAATTCCCAACTTGCCCCCGGAGTGCGGATCGCTAAATTAGCGCTCCGGGGGCAGCTGGGGGGGGGAGGTTTGTGCACACGTGGGCCAGTCCCCACATGTGCACAAAAAAGTTGAAAAAAATTTCGGGGGGATGTTTAAATCCCCCCGAAAGTGCAAGAGCGTCTCCTGCGCGTGCGCAGGAGACGCTCTGCAACCTACCGGGCTTGCGTGCGGGGGAAGGGAGACAGGCGGGCGGGCAGGCAAGGCAAGGCAGGGCAGGCAGGGCAGGCAGGGCAGGCGGGAGGGGAAGGACCGCCCTCGCCGCCGCCACCTTCTGGGAGCCGGCCGGCTGGCTGGCTGGCGGGCGGGCGAAGACCGGCCTCGCCGCCGCCGCCACCGCCTCCTCCTCCTCCTTGGAGCCGGCTGGCCTGCCGGCCGGGCAGGCAAACGCACGGGCGAGGGGGAGGGCGGGGAAGGACTGGCCTCGCCGCCGCCGCCTTTTGGGAGCCGGCCGGGCTGGCTGGCGAGCGGGTGGGGAAAGACTGGCCTCGCCGCCACCTCCTCCTCTCCGGCAGTCAGGGCGGGCGGACGGGCAGGCGGGCGGGGAGGACCGGCTTCGTTGCCGCCGCCGCCGCCTCTTCGGAGCCAGCGGGCAGGCCGGCGGGCGGGGGGAAGGACAGGCCTCGCCGGCCGCTGCCACCGAGCTCGGCAAAGGGGGGGGGAGGACAGGCCTCTCCACCTCAGACCTCTCCGCCTCAGAGCCGGGCGGGGGGGGGAACGGCCTCGCCGCCGCCGCCTGGGGGAGAACGAGTGGGGGGGAGAGGAGACGGAGCTCTTCTCCCCCCCGCGAGTATCGCGGGTCCCCCTCTTGTTTAATACTATTATGGTCACTGCTCCCAACTGGTGTTATCACGTTTGCATCTCTCACCAGGTCTTGAGCATTACTTAGAACCAAGTCTAGGATCATCTTCCCTTAGGTAGTGTCAGCTATGCTGCCATGGAGGTTGGGGAGTTCATTCTGTGTCTTGGTAATTGCTCTTGCATTCCTATCTCTGCTGCTCTGCCTGTGCTGAATTGCTTATCGCTACAGATGTGCTGGAGGAGGATGTATTGTCTGGAGGTCTCATATGTACCGTGAGAGACTTCTGCTTCCCAGCTTTCGCCACCTAACGGTTTCATAGCTGGTCCCGCGTGCGGGAGGGTAGCTAATTGGCCCATGCCATGGGGGTGTGCATACGAATTCCCTATATCCTATTATGTTCAATGGGTTGCCACCATTCTTAACAGTGCCTGTGTTACTGCATCTATAGCTTTGCCAGTTGAATCTGACTGTAGGGATGCGGGGTTCATCTCCATTTCCAAGCCGAAGAGCCAGCGCTGTCCAAAGATGCTTCCGTGGTCATGTGGCCGGCATGACTAGACACTGAAGTGCATGGAACGCTGTTACCTTCCCACCGAAGTGGTACCTATTTATCTACTTGCAATTTCTTGCTTTCAAACTGCTAGGTTGGCATGAGCTGGGACCAGAGACGGGAGCTCACTCTGTCATACAGCACTTGGGTCTCGAGCTGCTGAACTACTGACCTTCCAGTCTGCAGTTCAGCGTCTTAACCACTTGAGCCACTGCAGCCCCTATTTAGGACACAATTATTTTGTTTAGCTGCTTTCCTTAATTTTTTGCTGTGTTTAAATCATCTTCTAACCTTTGATCTTGTGGGTAATAACAAACTCACTTTGATCTCTTGATCTGCAGTCAAGAGACTCACACGTGCTGGCTGCTTCTAGTTGTGTGTTAAAACTCCCTAGATTTCTATTTCTTCCCATCCATTCTTCATTGGAACGAACAAGCTTCAGGTCAGATAAGTATCACCCCTCATCACCCTACCTGCTAATGCAACAGTGCTTACTTTAATACTGTATTTCTAAGGAACTTGATTGAATGTGTGAGCACATCAGTATTGTTTGTATGTGATTTATATTCTTAAGTAAAAGACAGTTATTTTAACAACACCAGCCTCAACTCCTTCTCTGGTAACCCTTGGTGGGAACAGGACCTTGGTATAGTTGGCAAGCACCCAGTTTAAAATTTGCCCATTGCTGTAGATAAAGCAATTCGGCTAACATCCTTACTTGTGTGCTAAACTCACCTGTTTATTCCCTTGTTCCAGACACTTTGTCACTGGAGCTGGGACACTTCAGCACTGGAGTTAAGAAGATCCTCAGTTATGACCTCAAAAAGCATCCATAGTTATACATACGGAGGCCTGGAGAAAAATGTCCTGTCCCTTTAATAAAGGATTGGAGGTAAGTAGCATCACCTGGTAAATAACATCCCATTATGCCCCTATTAAGGGATCAGGGTATTTTTATCCAGGCCTGTTGGCAACTGTAGGTTTTATCCTGTCGTTGTTTGCCTTGTTCATTTTCATGGTCTTTCCCCTGCCACCTTCTCCTGTCTCTCTGTCAGCATCTGTTTCTGTCACCTTTGCTTTCTCATTCTGTCACAGTCTTTTTCCCTGCCTTCTTCAATTTTGTAACCAATGCATGCATCAGAGAGAAGGCACGATGGAGAAGGAAAGGGCAAAGCAAGGACACACAGCAAGGAAGAAATGTGAGCACATTCAGTTAGGCTTAACATGCTGTTCAAATCTTGTGTGCGTGTTTACTTAGAACCAAGCCCTGTGGAGTTTAATGGGGCTTATTCCTGAATAAGTGGGTGTAGGATGTCAACCTCAAGGATCAGGACTACATATTGCAGATAATTTTCTAGTCTTTTTATGTCTGATAATCAGATTGATTTGATAGAAGACAGAGTTCTCCATGCATTAAAAACAGGTCTGACACAAATGAACCCTTATAAACTATATATAGGGTGAATGCCTCATAATGCCAGTAATATTTTTTTATTTTTTGGGGAAAAGGCTGCTCATTGGCAGTGCCTTTAGAGGGAAGAAGTCTTTTTCAACTCTAAAGCAAAGACAATGATTCTAGTCTTGGTGAAAAGCCACAAAACCATTTCCTATGCCTACACTTATGGTTCCAAAAGGGGGAAGATGCTAGCAGCTCCTTAGGAGTGGCTGCTGTGACAATCCTAAAGTTTTTAATCTGGTCCTACTTGGTGTCCCTTTAATATCAGTTTGATGTGAAAGCAATTATCAGGTGGCGTTGTTCAGCTCAACTGCCTCAACTGCCCATTTCCACCTAACTTCTAATAAAGGGACAGGATTCCCCACCCCCACCCCCACCCCAACCTGGCAACCTTCACACATTCTAAGATTTACAGTGTTGATAGTTTCTTTTCTGAGCTGTTGTGCAATTCTTACAACACAACTGGTATCGTGCCTATACAATGAACCCAGGAGAAACTTGGATAATTACAGCTTTATGTGGCTGAATGTAAAGGGCTTGTACTCATCAAGGAAACAATGCCTGAAAAGGTTTATGCTCATATATGTGTTTCACAATGCACCAGAATTCCATCTTGCTGTGCTGTGAATTATGTTCTCCACAGCTTTTTCCTGTTTGCATTAATAACTGTGACAAATTCTGGTCTTCCATTAGAAAGAGAGAGGTTCAGGAACCAAGAGGTGGAGTCATAGATGATTGGTAAATTCATGCAGCCTAAACTGAAGAAAACCAGATGTTGTTGATGCCCTTTTAAATTGGTGTGCATACATTTAGTTCTGCATTTTTCCCGAGTGTAGTGGGGTTTTTTTTGCCTCAATCAACTTTTTTAATGGGCAAAAAACACTCTGTTGGGCCCCAGGTGCTCCATTCAAAACCTCTTTTGATTAGTGTTTCTTGCAGAACAGCAATTAAAAGCCACTGCAGAACCAGCTTTTGACTAATTCAAAAAAAAAATTAAAATGAAAGCTATGCATTTAGAGAAGAACAGCAAAGGAAAACATTTCTTGACTTTGATTTGGACAGGTTATGGTGGTGGTTGCAGCAGAGTGTTAATGAAGGTCATGATGGGAGAGAAACTCTTACATTTAAAAATACATCTTTTAGCATTTTCAGTTTTTTCAGTCATCTAGATCATCATCGTCTCTTTTAGTGTTTACTTGCTCCCACAACAAGAATTAGTGGAGCATTGTGCATATATGAATGGAGCATTGTGCATTCATGGGACATTGTGGATTCATCCACTGCATTCCTGGAAAGATTCTTGTTTATGGTTGAGCAAGGCCTCATTTGATTACTATTTAAATGTTTAAAGATATATACACAGAAAATATGTTAGCTGCCTTTACTTAACCTTTTCAGGCATGCAGCTGTAAAGATGTTTATCCAAAGTCTAATGAAAGCATCAAAATATGTAATCCACAATGCAATTAAATTCGAATACTAAAATAATTGAATAATACTAATAATAATTGAATTCTAAACATTGCATATAAAAACCAACAAATATTGTTTAATTGTACATGGTGATTTACTGTTTTACTAGCTATTATACACCGTGGTCCTGTTTGTTGTAATAAAATCTCCAGGGGAGGGCTGGAGATCACTTAGAAATACAAATGCTATCCAGGAGGGAGGGGGGAGGAGATGGAAAACTGAAGCCAGAAGGGGAGATAAAGGTAGGTTGATGGTTGGCTGGAAAGGAGATAGGCTTGCCAACTCCAGGCTGGAAAATTCCTGGAGATTTGAGGGGTAGAGCCAGGAGAGGATGGGGTTTAAAGAGGGGTGGGACCTCAGACAGGTACAATGCCATAGACTCCACCCTCCAAACCAGCCATTTCCACTTGGGGAACCATTGTTGCCAAACTCCCAGTGAGGGCTGGAGATCACTCAGAATTACAACTGCTCTCCAGGAGGGAGGGGGGAAGAGACGGAAAACTGAAGACAGAGGAGCAGATAAAGGTAGGTTGATGTTTGACTAGGAAGGAAATAAGGTTGCCAATTCCAGGTGGGGAAATTCATGGAGATTTGAGGGGTGAAGCCTGGAAAGGGTGGGGTTTGAGGAGGGGGGGGACCTCAGACAAGTACAATGCCATAGACTCCACCCTCCAAACCAGCCATTTCCTCCTGGGGAACCATTGTTGCCAATCTCCAGTGGAGGGCTGGAGATCACTCAGAATTACAACTGCTGTTCAGATGGCAGAGATCAGTTCCCCTGAAGAAAATGGTAAGCTCTGTGTCATTATACCCTGCTGAGGTCACCACAGCGAATTGACACTGAGTGCCAAAGACCAGGGCACCCACTCAGAGCCTCTTTCTAGAGCTCATTGTATCTATTTCCACAATGGGCCTTCTTCAAAGTAAATAAATAAAATAAAATACTGTGAGGACATTAACCTCTCTGGAGCAGCACAAGATAATGTGCAGTTGAGGGGCTGTTTGAAAATGAACATTTGCTTCCCCAGCACATCCCACTGACCAGGAAAACAAAAACAGACTAAGAGACAACAGAATAAACTGTCAGACTAGAAGATTTCCATCAAGTTTTGAATGCCAGATATAATTAAGTCTGAGCTGGGATCATTTCTGATATTTACAAGTAAGCATTGTCTTGATTGGATCTTAGGGTTGTACATTATTGGTATTTTTCAGATATTCAGGTATGTGGAGTACTATTTGGCATTCTCTGAATACCTCTAACCAGGTCCCGAATATTATATTCAAAAAAATGAAGGAAATTGCTGCAGAGTTCACAAGTAATAAAGAGACAAAAATCAACTTGTTACAAATGACGTTGAGTGATGTTAGTATTCTATATTTTCATGTTTTCAGAACACAGGACGTCAAAAACTGAAGAAGAGCGTACGAACATCTCGAGTGGTTGTTCGTTTCGAGACAACTCTTTCTCAACCAAAATTCAGTTCTCTGGTTGTCTTATTATATTTAGCAGTGATGTCAATCTTATCCAACAACAGTTTTAACAGCACGTGGGCTAACAAGTTTCAAACACGGACAACAACCTCAGAAAAAGGAGGGGGAGTATGGGGTGTTGGGGGGGATCGTGTCCTGAACCAGCAGAGGCATGAGGAGACTTAGGGTGAGGGTAGGAGGGGGTCAAAAGAGAGAGAATGCAAGAGAGAGAGCTGGTGCTGGGTGCCCTCTTTTATAAGGAGCTTGAGGGGTGGGCTAGGCTTGGCCACCTCTCTTGGCACACCTCCTGCTGGTCTGTCCCTGAAAACATGCTGACTGGCACTGGGGTCGAAGGTCTAAGGGAGTGGACAATGTTGGACCTAATGAAAAATTAGTCTGGACAGTGGCACCTGATGGGATTATGACTCATGCGACCAGAGCCATTGTTCTCTGGTTGTCTTATGGCTGTAGTTTAGACTAGGTGATGTATTAGGTGGGAGAAGAGAATGTTGCCTATGTGCAAGGAAGAGGATTCTTCATGGAATTTGAGTCCCCTGTCTTCTGCCCTGGCATAGATGATTATAACATATCATAAATAATTTTTAATGAGTCCCCCTAGCTCTTTTTCTACGAAATGACCCCTGCTTTGTATATATGTCTGATTGTGTTTATGTGAATATAATTATTAACCATCTTGCCACATATGTATGACCTCTGAGGAAGGCCTATTTGGCCGAAACGCGCAAGGTCAACTTTGTCAGCCCTTGATATTTGTATATTTTATATATATTGGTTGTAAATGGGCCTCTATATATGTTTTAAAATTTGTGATTATTAATAAATACATGTACCTCTTTTTCTTTTTTATGGAAAGGTTTTAATATTGGCCCTCCTTTTCACTAACCTTTGTTTGGTTCTGGAGTTTCTTGTAAGGTTCAGTTTTTTCCCCCCTTTTTGTTTCTGCCCAGGTGAGCTTACCGCTCATGGATCTATTGAAAACGAAAGGAAAGGGGCCCGAGAGTACTCATGCAGGTGCTAAACTGACATGGTCAGCTGAATGCCAGGAGGAGTTTGATCGCTTGATTGCTCTATTCACATCTGAACCCCGATGGAAATAAAAAATTTATTGTGCAAGTTGATGTGTCAGATGTCACCATGGGTGATGCCATTTTACAAGAAGGGGGGGATGGGAGGTTGCACTCCCTTGCACATGTATCCCACAAGTTCAATGACACTGAGCGGAACTGGTCGGTGTGGGACAAGGAAGCGGGGGCAATTAAGTTGGCCCTCTTGACTTGGTGCCACTGGTTGGAGGGGGCGTGGATGCCGTTTGAGGTCTGGATTAACCATAAAAACTTGAAGGTGTTGCGGACTCCCCACAACCTTAATGCTAAGCAGTTGCAGTGGGCGGATTTCTTCTCCAAGTTCAACTTCACCCTCCACCATTTCCCGGGCAGAGCAAACTCTCTCGCAGATGCATTGTCCTGCCTTCCTTGGCATGACAGTCAGCGTGAGGATGTGCTAGACTCTATGTTCACTCCCTCCCAGTTGGGGGGCGGTGTTTACTCGCAGCCAGGCGAAGGCCTTGCCCCCAGGTGAGGGGGGTAGCTGGTAAATGAAGTTCGCTTCTGCCCTCTCGGACTCTGATTGAAAGGAGATGGAAAGGGAGGTGGAGGTGGAAGAAAGGGCAAACGGCTGCTAGTACCACGGACACAAACTGTTTGTTCCATCTGCCTTGCAGGGGGATGTCATGTCAGCGGTGCATGGCAGTAAACTGGTGGGGCACTTGGGCTTTGTAAAATCGTTGCATTTATTGCAATGCCAGTTCTGGTGGCCGGGGATGAGGAAGGATCTCTCTCTGTTTGTCCAGTCATGCCAGATGTGCATCATGTGTAAACCATGCCCCAGGAAGCTGCCTGGACTGTTGCGGCCCCTGCCCACCTCCAGCCGCCCGTGGGAGGTGATCTCCATGGATTTCATCACTGATTTACCTCCCAGCCAGGGGAAAACGGTTATATGGGTGATAGTGGATCTTTTTACCAAGCAAGCCCATTTCGTCCAATTTAAGTCCATGCCTATGGCTCGCCTTCTGGCCAAGGCGTTCCTCCAACAGGTCTTCAGGCTACATACTTTGCCCCACAAGATAATCTCTGACTGTGGAACGCAATTTGTTTCCACGTTCTGGAAGGAACTCATGGACCTGTTGGGGGTGGAGCGGGGCCTGAACAGCACTTACCACCCAGAGACTATGGCCAAACGGAATGGGTGAATCAAACCCTGGCGCAGTACCTCTGTTGTTTCACCAGGATGACTGAGAGGGGCTCCTCCCTTTTGCCAAGCTTTGCTACAATAATGCATGTCACTCATCTACAGGGGTCTCCCCATTCATGACTCTCTATGGATATGAGGCCCCACCCCTCCTGATGGACTCTACCCTGCCTGAGGGCAATGTGGGGAAATGGTGTCAGCATTTGCGGGACGCATGGCCGGTCCTGTACAGGACTTTGGATAGAGCCAAAGACACTTATAAAGCACAAGCGGACAAAAAACGTTCTGAGGGCTGGGACATCCAGCCAGGGGAATTGGTTTATGTTTCTACTAAGAACAGCCTGGGTCTTCACCCTATGCGTAAACTGGGGTGGAAGTTTATCGGCTCTTTTCAGGTGTTGTGTAAAATCAATGATGTGACTGTTGAACTCGAATTGCCTAAAAATTTAAAGTTTCTGCATCCCATTTTTCATTTCAGCCTCTTAAAACGGGATCCTGGATCTAATGTTTGGAGACCCCAACGGGCACAGCCGCCCCCCCTGATGGTGCAAGGTGAACAGCATTTTGAAGTGGTTGATATTTTGGACTCTAAGTTTAAGCATAATAAGTTTTACTATTTGGTGGAATGGGCTGACTTTGGACCGCAGCATCATGAGTGGGTGGAGGTGGGTCACGTCAAGGCCCCTCGTCTTCTGCACAAGTTCCACCATCGTTTCCTGGGGAAACCGAGGGGGAGAGCTTTTGGGAGGGCAGGAGGTCAATTAACACTGCCATTCTCTGGAATGTGTGGGGGGATCCTCCTGGCCTCTGCCTGGTACACTAATGAAGTCTACTGTCTGGGTAGAAGCCAATTGAAGCCAGGAGGTTTTAAAATAGGGTTTAAGGTGACCTCTTAGTCTTCCAGAAAATTAAGCTTCACTTGTAGGCTTAGAAAAAAATAAACTGAGGTTGTTTTTTTTAAAAAAAATTGTATACTTTCATCACAGGTTGTAGTTACAAAAAATTACACAGCTTTTAGGGTAGAAAGTCAGAAACAGGTTTTTAAAAGAATTCAAGTGAAGTAAACCTAGGCATAGTTTTACAACAACAAAAAGGGTTAGGTGATAACGGGTTTTGAACGAAGCAACTGAGTTAGTGTTCAGGAGGACAGGTAGGCAGAAAAGGGAAAGGGCAGCCGTTAATGAGCCAGGTTCAAGAGCAGGTTAGTTAGTGCTAGGGTTGCCAGGTCCCCTTGTCATGCCAGCAGGGGGATTTGTGGAGCATTCCGAAGCCCCAGGGCTGCATTTGACCCACAGCTTCGCCCGATTTCCTCTGCAGTTTCGTGATCCTCAAAAAACAGGATCACGAAACTGCGGGGGAAATCGGGCGAAGCCACAAGTCAAAATGCAGCCCCGCAGCTTCGGGTGTGAAATTGACCAATAGTATCGGGGCAAACGGCGACGCAACATCGAGGCAGCTCTAGTGCGAAATCAGCCTAAAAGATCACAGGTAGTATGTGCTGTGAATGACCTTTCTCTGTCTAATCCCCAGAGAGATAATGTCAGAGTATACAGTACCAAGAAAGATGGACCAAAGGTACAAGAAGCTTCATAAATTCACATATCCCACAAAACAAGGATCAGAGATATTGAGTTCCAAGACAATGAGTGTGTCAATCAGGCCTGAGCCACAACATTTTGGAAATTCTGGTTTGCTGGAGAATGTCACATACAGTAGAAAGTCAAATGAATACGTGGACAAAGACATCATCATCACATTCCATGCATTGCTGGACTGGACATTAAATTTAGGTCATTGCTTTTAATAAAAAAATAACCTTTTCATTCTTTGAAGCTTTTGTGTGCAGACCTTGTGACCTATTTTGTTCCCACCAAAGGCAATGAAACTCTTAATAGCTTCCCTTCCCACAATACGTCTTGTTAATATATGTGCTATTTATAGAACACTTTGGAGCTAAGAAGAGACAAGTTTTCTCTGGGTGTTCTGCCTCTTATGGAAGGGTTTTTATTAGCTGAAACATAAACATATGTTCATTATTGCAATTTGCATTTGCTTATTTGCCTATTTATCAACATATGTAAACTTAGAAATAAGCCATTTAAAAAAAAACCCTTGGCTTTTGCAGTTTTGTTGGGATATTTGCAAGTTTTCTCTCTGATGTCATGAAAGAGTTAACCTGTTTGTTTGTGCATGCTAATTCTTAATTAGCTTAGGACCAATGAACTGTCATGCCCATATTTCCCACAGTAGAGAAGGAGAAGAGAGAAGAGATTGGATTTATACCCCGCCCTTCACCACCCAAAGGTGTCTCAGAGAGGCTTACAAACTCCTTTCCCTTCCCCTCCCCTCAACAGACACCTTGTGAGGTAGAGAGCTCTGATATAAACTGCTCTTTTTTCAAGAACAGCTCTTATCAGAACTATGGCTTGCCCAAGGTCATCCAGCAGATGCAAGTGGAGGAGTGGGGAATCAAACCCGGTTCTCCCAGATTAGAGTTCACGCACTTAACCACTACACCAAGGGGGTCTTATTCTTAGTGAAGTGACCTTTAGCCTGGTCATTGGCTAGTCAATATTTTGGTGATGTTACCTAATATTTTGCACATACGTATATGGGGGGGGGGGTTCTTTTTCCTCCCTTTGTTCTAAGATCAGATGCAAGAATCCATCATGGAGTAGGCAGTAACTAGAAAGTTGTAGCTAGTCAGCTAAACTGTTTTATTGGTTTTATCCATTCATGTAACTCTTCCTAATTTCTTAGTAAACTTTCTTTTAGATAATTTGCACGTGTGTGCTGCATCATTGTCTTTTAGTCTGCTAAATGATGCATTTGCTTCCTTAAAAGTTTGTGATCTGGGCTGTTTCCACTCAGGAGTTTTATCCCCAAGTAACATCAGGATGCCCTTGCTGTTGGGGGGGGGGGGCAGGTATCCACGTAAACAATGTGCTTTTTCTGAGCATGACCTGTGGGCCTCCCGAAGCTTTCCCCTTTGAGCCAGATCAAAGGAGGAAGTGCAGAGTTGTGGAAGGCAGAGAGTCCATGTGATCGTTCTGTGGATACTTTGCACATGGCCAATATGGGGAGAGGGCCAACCTGAGTTCCACCTTCAAAATGATGGTGCTAAGTTCTGTAACCAGCTCCCTTTAGCCTTTTAATGGGCATGTTTTCTTCCCGGGTGAGACACAGTGTAACTTTGCAACACAGTGTAACTTTGCAACATGGCTCACCTACTAAATGGAAGAAGGGTTTCTGGGCTGGCGTGATAGAGGGAAAGAAGGAAGGACGGCATCAGCAGCAAGCAGTGAGAGGGCAAGGTATGTAGACACCATCCTCCCCCACCCTGCTTTGTGCTCCTTCCACTGTGGAGGCTCCTTTTAACACCCAGCAGCCTTGATTAATGAACACACTCGGAAAGTTTTCATACACTACACTTCAAGGTGATTTTGGGTCTTTCCATTGCTTTTGTGTGTACATATGCATGCAGGATCAAAAAGTCACCTTGATTAGTAGCCACTGATGAATCTATCAAATCCCCTTTTATAGCTTAAGACACAGCTGAGGTTCTGCACTATCACTAGGGTCAGGGGGACTGGAACCTGGAAGAGCCTGCCCCTCCTTGATATGACAGATCTCTGGAGGACCTGCTGAGCCCTCTCAGGCCAAAGGCAGGTGAGGTTGGTCATGGGCAGCAGATGGGTATAGACTCCCTGTCTACCCAACCCCAATCAAGCAAGAGGCACAAAGATTAAACATTCCAAACATTTACTAAACAGTCTGAAAAATAGTAGGGTTGCCAAGCCCAGCAACTGGCAGGAGGGTGGAGGACCATGTTGCCAGTGTGATGACATCACTTCTGGGGAATACCTAGAAGCAATGTTGGTAGTTCTAAGAATCCATAGTTCTGGAAACTATAGTTTTACTATAGAGTTTCAGATTATTTCTAGAGCTACTGCTGTTGCTTCTGGATATTCCCCAGAATTGACATCACACACACATGATGCTGCCTTATACTGAATTAGGCCATTGGTCCATCAAAATCGGTATTGTCTAATCAGACTGGCAGTGGCTCTCCTGGCAGTGGGTCTCCAGGGTCCTGGGCAGAGGTTTTTCATAGCATCTACTGCCTGGTTCTTTTTATTTTTTAAACTACGGTTGCTGGGGATTGAACCTGGGACTTTCTGCATGCAAAGCAGAGGCTCTTCCACTAAGCAATGGGTGATATAGATAAGTTTTTTAAAAAAATTATATTTCATTTATTTCAGTTTTCAGCCCTCCTGCCCTGACCGGGAGCTTGGAGTTCTGAATGCTAATGTGGCTACCAGCTCTCTTTATGTAGCAACAGTGTTAGGCCTCTGAAAGCTGTTTTGATGGACCACAGAATCACAAGTAGAATGACCCTTATCCCTCTATGCCTATGTTAGATACACTTATGCTTGTCAAACAACTTCTGCCAATCAGCTTGCAATGGTGTAGGAATAGAGCCAGGCTAGAACAAGACAGTGGGGAAATTCACAGAAAGCAGCAGCAATGGTCACTGTAGCTGATGGTTGTGGTGTTAGCTGAGCAGATGGCTGGCTCTGCAATATACATAGGATCCAGCCTGGCCTTTACAGAATCCATTCTATACACTCCTGAGCCTGCACCTGTCAAAATGAACCACCTGTCAATTACTCAGAAATGTGGTTATACACCTTGTTTCCCTCACTAACATATGGGCTTACACTTACATTACATTGCACTAACATCACAGTGAAGTTCTGCCAGCGTATGGGTTAAAGTGTTGAGGGAGCAAAGATTGTTGAGCCAAAACATAATAGGGGTGGGGGGAGATCTGCAGCATTAGAGGTAGGGGATTCCTCTCCCTTGATGTGTGGGGGTACATTGCCCTTGCATCCCCAGCTGGTGGAGTACAAGTCAGTGTTTGTCTGTTAAGGTAGAGCATCTGTAAGGGTTCTGAGGGCAGCAGCATTAGCAACAAACAATGTTTGTTTTCATCTTTGGTTATTTGTTCAGGTTACCAACCTCAAGGTGGGGCCTTGAGTTCTCCCAGAATTATAACTGCTTTCCCATTGGCATACCCACAGCACTGCAAGTTTCTGGCCCCGCAGACATCACAGCTGCAACACATTGTTTCCATATTAAGATGGTACATATTTACATTTCCCCAGTGTAAGGGCTTAATTGCCATCCTAAGCAGTTTCCATTATGACCTTAAGCTTGTGCCCTTAGAAAGCAATCTTAAGCAGGTCTTCTCATAAGCCTACTAGGGTCTATTCAGTGGGGCTTACTCCCAGGACAGTGTTCTTAGAATTGTATTGGGCATGCAGAGCTCAGTTTGCCAGTACATGAAACCAGCTCTGAAAAAATTATAGAGCAACTAGGAATAAGGCCCATTGTGGAAATAAATACAACGAGCTCTAGAAAGAGACTCTGGGTGGGTGCCCTGGCCTTGGGCACTCAGCATCAATTTGCTGTGGCAACCTCATCAGGGTATAATGACACAGAGTCCACCATTTTCTCCAGGGGAACCAATTGCTGACATCTGAACAGCAGTTGTAATTCTGAGTGATCTCCAGCCCGCACCTCGAGATTAGCAACAATGGTTCCCCAGGAGGAAATGGCTGGTTGGGAGGGTGGAGTCTATGGCAATGTACCCTCCTAAAACCCCACCCTCTCCAGGTGCCACCTCTCAAATCTCCAGGAATTTCCCAACCTGGAGTTTGCAACCCTGTGAGGTAGGTTAAGCTGAAAGTCTGTGAGTGGTCTGAAATCACCACCCAGCTTCCACAGCAAGAACCTAGGTCTCCCCCTGGAGAAAATAATTGCTTTGGAGGGTGGAACTCTATACCATTATATTCAGCTGAGCCCTTTCCCATCCCCAAACTCTGGCTTCCGTAGACTCTACCACAAAATCTCCAGGAATTTCCCAACCTGGAGCTGGCAACCCTTGTCAGGACTGGCCCCAATGAATTCCCCAGAAAGGCCAAAGCAGGCCTGGGAAGGGCCTCCTGCCTTTGCCTTTTTACTGACAGAACCAAGCCTAACAACATCCACTGAGGAGAAAGTGAGCCACACAGCAGTTTTGACAGTTTATTCAGGCAAGGAATGGCAGTGGGCAGGGGAGAGGAGTGGACCCAGCACTCAGCCAATGACACGCAAGTATGCTTGAGTGGCGGTTGATGGGCCAATGGCTGATGGAGCGCACAGCACAGCCAATGTGAGAGCTGGAAAGTGCCAATGCATTAGGGCTTTTATATATCAGATGTGCATTTCAGGAAAGACTGTATCTGGGGAAATAATGTTTAACAGAAGTTACTACCTTTGTTATTCCTTTATTATTACTTGCCCAAATTATCTAGTAACTTTCACCACAGCAGTATCAGGTTCTAGATGATGTAATCAGCAAGAAGGGTTTTTTTTAAACTATAATCCTATAAACCACCATGTACATTGATAGGCCATATGACTCACAATTAGGAGAAGATCATTTGAAATGAATTAGGAACTGAGATTTATCAAGTGTATATTGATACTGAACTATTTGTTTTTCTATGTTAGCACTAATCATGTGTCTTAAAGAGCTGGGGAAACTCAAATGTATTTAAGGATGTGAACAGCAACAATGAAATTAGAAGCTCCTCAAGTGATTTAATTAAGCACTTTAAAGTAATGAGTGAATGTATTTGGCCTGCAGGATGCACAATAGTTCAGTTACCTAAGAGGAAAGCAGAGGAAGAGAAATAATCAATACCTTACCAATCAAAGTTTGCTAACAGTGGATGCTAACATTAAAGTGAACAACATTATCCATAGAAATACAGCTAAGAAACTACTGGCTTCAGACTGTTTTCAGCTCATGGATTCACTCAAAGTTTATCAAGCATTCTTCAATCACGGTAAAACAAACTTCTTTGGAAATATACTGTTTTAGAATCAACAGTATATTTCCAATATGTCACCAAGAGAAATGAATGGTTGAAAGACAGTTTATGTAAGATTTCATACTACTTTTATTCTTATTTATATATTTGCACACTGTTATATATATATTTTAAATGAGACTTGTATTGTTATATTTGATAAGGTACACATCCTTGTTCGGAAGAAGATCATTGTCGAAACGGCACACCATTCCGGAGACCACCATCTACATTCACTATATCTGTTATTGTATATTATGATTTATGAATATATTACCAAGCGCTAAATTGTCACAGTTCTTTTTCCTTTTTTCCTTGGTCTTATTACTGTGCCCATTCTTGTTACTATTCTCTGCATATTGTTGGGGAAACTGACATGTAGCCCAGGCTCAACGGGTCAAATAGTGCCATTGTTTCAGGTTGGTGAAATGGTACTAGGGGAAGGCTGAAGCCTCTTTTGACATGTGCCACAGTCTTGATCCAAACTGGGCACTGTGTCTGCAGGAACTGAGGAGAACCTTCACATCTGATGGCTAGAATTGGGATCCCAGACCCAACCTGTGTAATCTTTAATGTGTCAGTCAGTGGCTTCATGTATGCAGCCTCAGCATCTGGATCAGGAAGAGTTGCCAGCCAATCCAGACTGAGTAGTTTTCAAATCACTTCCCCTGTAAGGTTTTAATAAATTGGTTCTTGTGTAAGTAGCTTTTTCTGAGATCTAGCCTGACTTGATTTCTTTTCCCCTCAGTTCCAAGGGAATCTGCGTCCGTCTTCATTTTGAAATGGCCCAAACAAAGCAAAACAGGAACTCAAGTAAGTTTTGTGGAATTTTGTCTGGCCTAACTTCCTGGCGAGTGAAAGCAAATGCTTGTGAGTTTATATTTTCTATATTTACACCTTTTGCAATTTTAGAGGATTTTTTTTAATGTGTTCTTCCTTGTAAAATTTCAGTGCCAATATAGATACCTGGTTTCCTTTTATACAGTTTTTAAGAACGTTTTCTGATTATAAGCCTGTGCCCAGAATTTTTCATAATACACAAAGCCTGCCCCCACTTTTGCATATGCATACTTCAAGCATTCTGGCAATCAACAGATGGGCTTGTTTAATAGGTCTGGGTCCTTGGCTGATTCAGGGAGACAGTCTGGGTTAAATGACAGTGGCTTAAGGTAGAAAATTCCTCAGTACTGATCTCCACAACGTGCGACTGTGAACCCTCCTCACCATCAATATGGAAGTTTTGGGAGGGAGGGTAATAAGTGAGCAAAGGCTCATGGGTGATCAGGAGCTTGAGTTTGGGATCAGAAGTTCTGTATAAAGTGTCACTGTGAGTATGAATTTAGGAACTGACCTGGGTTAAAAACTATTCTTCATTTACAAAATAACTTTCTTTACCTCAGGCTGCTCAGAATCAAGTTAGGGCAACCTGCCCATTTGGTGTAGTGGTTAAGTGTGTGGACTCTAATCTGGGGGAACCGGGTTTGATTCTCCACTCCTCCACTTGCACCTGCTGATGTGACCTTGGGTCAGTCACAAGCTCTGGCACAGCTGTCCTTGAAAAAGAGCAGTTTGTGTCAGCAGTTTCTCTCAGTCCCACCCACCTCACAGGGTGTCTGTTGTGGGGAGGGGAAGGGAAAGGAGTTTGTAAGCCGCTCTGAGACTCCAAGTGAAGGGCGGGGTATAAATCCAATCTCTTCTTCTTCTTCTTCTTCTTCTCTAAAAAAGATTTTAAATACCAGGATGTAATGAGGAGAGGAAAAGGCAGTCAGTTTAATTTAAAAAATAGGGTTTGGTACTAAAAATAAGGTGGGTTTTTTTAAAGATACCTGTATTCTTAATTTCTTACATTTCTGGTTGACTGCCAGCATGGAGGAAGCTGACATAAGGACACTTTCTAAGCACGTGAAGTCACATTTTGTGTTTACTCAGTCATATGTCTGCATATCATCTATAATTGTTCCAGCACATTTTTAGATAAGAAAAATGTTCTTCAGTTAACAGATCTTAGCTACAGAATGAAATGTGTTCTAATATTTTTATAGCCAGGCACAAAACTGAGAAATATCATAGCAAATGAAATTATTAACTTTTATTATGATATTGAAGCTATTAGCTGATAAGAAAGGGCTATATTTATGCCACTTGAAGCCCAATCCATTTTTGTTCTCTTAAGATTTGTAGGTCATGCACTGAAGTTGCAGGCATTATTGAAGCTCAGCTCTATTACTGTGCTTGGCTAAGAAAGAGATTCTACACTTACACTTTCTCAGCAAGACAGGGTTGGTCCCAAAAATCCCTTCAACCAGCAGAACAGCAGCCTTACTCAGCAGAACAATTACACTGATGGGACGCTTGCCCACACAAGGGGGGAAACTGGGCAGAGTTGAAGACATGGCAGGGAAGGAGAAGTTAACCCAGAATCTGCGTTCATTCATTGGTCAGCCCTGTCTTTAGCAACAGCATGGTGTTATATCTACAAAAGAGGTAGCACAAGTTAAGACGTCTGCATTGGAGTGAAATGGAAGGCTTCAAATGACTACCCCCCCCCTTAGTGTCCCCTAATGCTACCACAGCCATAACAGAGTGTAGGATTCTGACTAATTTGGGAGCTAATCACAGCACACCTTCTGGAGTATATGAATCAGGGAATACAGCTGATGGACATCATGATGCAAAGCACAGGGCCCATAATTCTGCCATGTTTAAAGAACTAGGAGTACACAAGTGGTAAGCTGATGATGGGATACTTTGCACAAAAGGTGCACTTATCACCACCCACAAATCACAGCCAGGGAGAACAAAGAAATCACCGCTGAATACCACTCATAGGCTGATTTCGCACAAGAGCTGCCTTGATGTTGCGCCACCGTTTGCCCCGATACTATTTGTAATGTATTGAAACGATTACATGAATCACCTCATAGGACTCCTATGTTAAGCTTCGAGCCAGACCAGGGCTCCTCTGAGCGAACTTCCTATTGGTCGCTTCGTAACAGCGACCAATCAGAACGATACCATTCCCTAGGAGGGAAAGACTCCCATTGGTCCTTAACTAAGCAATCTCATTGGTTGTTAATTGTAAATAGGCGTGGCTACATTAGCCCGGTTATGTTTAAAAGGAGCATAAGCTCCCACTGTTTTCTGTTCTGGTTTCTTACTGAGTTGAGTGCTTGTTCGTTACTTCCAATAAAGCTGAATCACTTGCTGAATCACTCTACGAGTCCTTTGTTAGCGCGATCTAACAATTGGCGACGAGGGTGGGATGTTAGAGCAGGTAGGCAGCCCTGCGGACATCCACACTTCGGACTCGGAAGGAAGCGAGCAAAGCGCAGCAGCCGATCCGACGGAGGCGCCACCAGCTCCGGTGCCCAAGTCTCCCACGATGGCTGGAAGCCAGAAGTTCGAGTGCTTCGAACCCTCCTCTGAAGACTGGGACTCCTACCTATCCAGGTTTGAGTTCCACCTAGAGACGCATGACATTACCGACGAGGCCAAGAAGCGAGCTTGCCTCCTGAGTTCCTGCGGGAAGGGAACCTTCGACATAGCCAGGTCGTTGATGGCCCCAACGGATATGAAAACTGTCTCCTACGCTGACATCACAAAGAAGCTTAAGGCCCATTTTTCTCCACAACCGTCGGAGATCGCCTGCCGGCACGCGTTTTACAAGCGGAGCCAGGCCGGAGGCGAGACCATCGCGGATTTCGTGGCGGCCCTTCGCAAAGCCGCACGGCCGTGCAACTTCCATGACGTGGAAGAAGCCCTCCGAGACCGTCTTGTGTGCGGCCTCAGAGACGAGAAGCTACAACAAAGGCTGTTCGCCCGTACCACTCTGACCTGGGCAGTGGCCTACGAAGAGGCCATGGCCGCGGAAGCAGCGGAGAAGTCCACGAAGGAGGTCCGCCAGCGGATGGCAGAGCACAGCGTCCACTCGCAGCGGGACAGCGAGAGCGAGGAAGCAGACGATGACGTCAACGCGGTTCGAGGCAAGCGGACCCCAGCGAAGCCTACCATCGTCAAGCCTTGCTCCGGTTGTGGCAGGAAACACCAGCGCGACTCCTGTTGGACTCGAGACGTCAACTGCAGAGCGTGCGGGCGGCGTGGACACCTTGCCAGAGTCTGCAGGTCGGCGCAGAAGGACCCTACATCCAGCAGCAGGACGGCACAGAAGACCACACCACCCAACGCCCGAGGAAAGCTGCAATCTTCAGCACCAGAAGCGAGCTATTCGATGACAGCATCCCTGACGAGCGCATCAGTCATCAATCGCACCAGTTGCCAGGGAAAGATCACCGTAACCCCACTCCTCGACGGCAGACCATGCACTATGGAGGTGGACTCCGGCTCTTCTGTAACGGTGATTTCTGCAGCATCCTGGCAACAGCTGTTTCCGACCAGAAGCAGACGGCGGCTCCAGCCTGCGGAGACCAGAGTGTCCGACTTCCAGGGCAACCGGATTCCCCTGGCCGGAAGAGACACTGTACATGTTGAGTATAAGGGGAAATGTGTTAAACTGTCATGTCTTATTGCTGAGGGAGACCGGGTCAACCTGCTGGGGTTGGACTGGTTTGAGCCATTGGGCATTGGTATTTCAGGGATTAACAAATTGCTTGAGAATAAATGGGATATGATGTATGACCTGTTCCCTGATGTGTTTGCAGAGGGTCTGGGGCGGTACAAAGGGCCCCCGGTTGCTTTTGAACTTGACCCATCTGTAAAGCCGATCAGACTGAAATATCGGAAGGTTCCAATTCCCCTCAGGCCTAAAGTAGAGAGGGAAATTGATAAACTCGTGGAACAAGGAATTTTGGAACCTGTTCCTCACAGCAAGTGGGAGACGCCTATAGTAACACCAGTTAAGCCTGATGGGTCCATACGCTTATGCGCAGACTATAAATGCACCCTTAACAAGGCGTTACAACAACACTCCTATCCCGTCCCGGTTATTAGCCACATCCTGGCTTCATTGGGGGGCGGAAAGATCTTTGCCAAATTAGACTTGGCACAGGCATACCAGCAGTTGCCTGTCACTCCTGAGGCTGCAGAGGCTCAGACTATTGTTACCCATAGGGGGGCTTTTAAGGTGAATCGCCTACAGTTCGGGGTAAATGTGGCGCCCGGCATCTTTCAGGGCCTGATGGAGCAACTCTTGAGGGGGGTACCAGGGACGGTGCCCTACTTCGACGACGTGTTAATTGCGGGGAGGTCTGAAAATGAGTTGATGGACCGGGTGAAGGAGGTCTTGAAGCGTTTCCAAAACGCTGGGCTCAGAGTAAAACGTTCAAAATGTACACTGGGAGTTAGCAGTGTAGAGTTCTTGGGGTTCAGGATTGATGCAGACGGGGTGCACCCCACTACTGACAAGGTGACTGCAATCCGAGACGCCCCCAGGCCGGTGAGTAAGAAGGAGCTCCAATCATTTTTAGGACTCCTCAATTTTTATCATGCGTTTTTACCGCATAAGGCATCAGTGGCGGCCCCTTTGCACGCACTTTTGCATAAGGAGGCGAAATGGAAGTGGGGACAGGCCGAAGAAAGGGCTTTCGTGGGGGTTAAGGAGCTGTTGGTGTCTAATGACGTGCTGACGCATTATGATGACCAGAAGCTCCTGGTGTTAGCTGCGGACGCTTCACCGTTTGGAATTGGCGCGGTTTTGAGCCACCTGATGCCTGATGGGAGCGAGGCGCCAATCGCTTTTTACTCAAGATCTCTTTCTGAGGCAGAAAGGAACTATGCCCAGATTGACAAGGAGGGTCTGGCTTTAGTAGCGGCTGTCAAAAAGTTCCATGACTTTATTTTTGGCAGGCGATTTTTGCTGGTCACTGACCAAAAGCCGCTACTGGGGATTTTTGCACCCGATAAGCAACTGCCGAATATCATGTCCCCGCGCATGCTTAGATGGGCGCTCTTTTTGCAGGCGTACGATTATGACCTTGAACACCGGCCTGGGAAGGCAATCGGACATGCGGACGCCCTCAGCCGCTGCCCATTGCCCTGTGCGGGACCCGACCCTGCTCCTGCTTGTGAGGTCTTGGCACTGGACGAACTCCCTCAGGCTCCTGTATCGTCCAGGGACATTGCTGCACACACGGCTAAAGATAGCGTGCTGTCCCGTGTTTTAAACTGGGTTTGGAGGGGGTGGCCAGTTGGGAGTGTTGAACCTGAATTTGGACCCTACAAATGCCGCCAAAGTGAACTGTCCATTTCTAAGGGCTGTGTTTTATGGGGCAACAGGGTGGTGGTCCCTGACAAGCTCAGGAACAGAGTTCTAGAATCTCTGCACGAGGGGCACCCTGGAATGGTGCACACCAAAGCGTTGGCCAGGGGGTATGTCTGGTGGCCTGGGCTGGATAAAGAGATTGAGGATTGGGTTCGCGTGTGTTCCCAGTGTCAGCAAGTCAGGCCGGAACCCCCACAAGCTCCGCCTCAGAGGTGGGAGTCTTCAGGGAAACCCTGGGCCAGATTGCATCTGGATTTCGCTGGCCCGTTCCAGGGGAACATGTTTCTCATAGTAGTGGATGCAATGTCTAAATGGTTAGAGGTTGTGCGCATGAAAACAACCACTTCACTAGCCGTGATCCATGCGCTCCGCCATCTTTTCGCCACGCACGGGTTGCCTGACGTCCTCGTCAGTGACAACGGGCCTCAATTTGTCTCTGAGGAGTTTAAGCAGTTCCTCACGAGTAATGGCATCCGCCAAATGACTTCGGCCCCCTTCCATCCGGCATCTAATGGCCAGGCCGAACGGATGGTAAGGACGGCAAAAGAGGCCCTAGGGAAAATGAACGAAGGTGACTGGAGCCAAAGGCTGGGTGCTTTCCTCTTGCGGCAGCATACCACCCCTTGCAGTTCTACAGGCCGTAGTCCGGCCGAATTGTTAATGGGACGCAGACTCACAACCTGCTTAAACAGGTTACATCCGGATCTAACTGACGATCACTCCGAGCGTACAGAACCGCAACCGAAGGTGCGCATGTTTGAAAAAGGAGACAAGGTTTTCGCCCGAAATTATGCTAATGGTCACTTATGGCTTCCTGGGGTAATATCCGACTCTGTGGGTACTCGCATGTATGTGGTACAGTTGGCTGACGGTCGAGTATGGCGGCGCCACATAGATCAGCTAAGGAGACGTTGGGCTAAGGACAGCGCTGACTCTCCGACGGCTGAATTCCCCAATGTTGAGTGGAGACCCCCAGAGCAGGCGGTGAGTACCGAAGGGCCCGGTACTGTCCCCGAGTCAGGGCAGACCCCTGTGTGCGGGGCTGAAACCCCAGTAGAGTTTGTGCCTGAACCAGGCTGTAGTGAACCCCACAGTGACTCACAACCTTGTGTGCCCATAGAGCCTGCACCGCTTCGCAGGTCTCAGCGTACGCGGCAGATGCCGACTTATCTAAAAGACTATGATTGTAATAAAGTATTTTGGAACAGTCGATGTACAACAGCATGACTTGAATGTTTGTAAATAATAAAACAAATGGATGATGACTTAACTTAGGGGGGAGGAATTGTAATGTATTGAAACGATTACATGAATCACCTCATAGGACTCCTATGTTAAGCTTCGAGCCAGACCAGGGCTCCTCTGAGCGAACTTCCTATTGGTCGCTTCGTAACAGCGACCAATCAGAACGGTACCATTCCCTAGGAGGGAAAGACTCCCATTGGTCCTTAACTAAGCAATCTCATTGGTTGTTAATTGTAAATAGGCGTGGCTACATTAGCCCGGTTATGTTTAAAAGGAGCATAAGCTCCCACTGTTTTCTGTTCTGGTTTCTTACTGAGTTGAGTGCTTGTTCGTTACTTCCAATAAAGCTGAATCACTTGCTGAATCACTCTACGAGTCCTTTGTTAGCGCGATCTAACACTATTGGTCAATTTCACACCCAAAGCTGCGGGGCTGCATTTTGACTCGCGGCTTCACCCAATTTCCCCCGCAGTTTTGTGATCCTGTTTTTTGAGGATCACAAAACTGCGGAGGAAATCGGGCGAAGCCACGGGTCAAATGCAGCCCCGTGGCTTCAGGTGTGAAATTGACCAACAGTATCGGGGCAAACGGCGGCGCAACATCGAGGCAGCTGTAGTGCGAAATCAGCCCAAGTTTCAATTGCCGTCCCCTGCATCAGGACCACAGGCACAAATACCTGTCAGGAGATCCAGCACTATTCATGCAAGGACAATGCACCACCACAAGTGAGCAAGATGGGGGTATCCAGGTGTGCCGTATGACACCTGTGCCTCCTCCATCCTCCCCAAGCCCCTCAAGGATCATGACGGGTGTGCAGAGCACTGACACAGACATGTCCGCAGACAGCCTCCCTACCTCAACCACCTGCAATGAGGAGAAAACCTTTCCTTACTCAACAGTAAGTATGCTGCAGTGTTCACTAGACAGAGGACACAGGGCAAGTACGCAGCTTGGAAGGGTCCATGTCACCAATAGATACTCTAATGCAGGGAAAACCCTATCATACATCAATGAAGGCAATGAGGAATCACAGCTGCCTCTATGTGTGATCACTTGCTACATTCTGGAGCATTGTAGAGTCTTTTTATCCTGACAGAACTGATGTGAGTACAACACTATGCCTTCTACAGAAGGAATGTTCAGATTAATGTTACACAGAAGCCTCCTTTGCTTTGCTTGCCTCATAAACCATGAGAATCCCTTACAGCCTTGAAATTGTGCACTATTCTAAGATTTTAGGCAAAAATAGGTGGTGGTGGTTGTTCAGTCGCACAGTCGAGTCCAACTCTTTGCGACCCCATGGACCATATCACGCCAGGCCCGCCTGTCTTCCACCGTGCTCCGGAGTTTGCTTAATTTCATGTTTGTTGCATAAATTAAAACAAACAAACAAACCATGGACAACAACAAAAGGCTAAAAATAGGTTGGCCGTGAATAAATGCAGTGTGGTAGAGTTTATCTCTTCTGTCTCACCTATATTTGTACTTAGATAGGCGTAGCCAGAATCCCCCTCTAGCACTTATCCTAGAAAGAAGAAACCTGTCCAGAGGCAGAACAGTATGAGCTGCTCAGTAATTCGACTGAGAAAGAGGAAAGGGAGGCATGATATCTAGGAGCAGGAATTGTTTCCATCACACATCAGCATGAGGAGCATCAGACAAGAACAGCCATTGTCTGAGGCAGGCAGAACAAAAGACCAAGAGTTGGCAACAAATGGCTTTAGAGTATGGGCACTTCCTGACTGGGCTTAGACATCCCTGTGCAAATTTCTCCTACTCCAAATAACAGTTAAGAGGAGTTCACATTGCACAATCCAAACACTGCACTGACCTGGGACTGACACATCAGTCCTCATCTATCTCTTTTTTCTGTTTCTTATATTCTTGGTTCAACATTACATTGGACAGTCAGGAAATGATCATCTAGATGCAGCATGTCTCCTGGATTGACCTGCCTTGGGAATTACCACGTTTGTTTTCCTCTCAGACACCAATTCATCCTTCTCCAGCCTGCTCCCACATTAGATTAGCCCACCGAATTACACTTAGTTCTCACTGTAGCAGACCATTTTCAAAGACCTCCAAAGACTGCACCTGAGCCAAGCACTGGCATGAAAAGCAGAAGCTCAAAACTCATTTTGCTGACCCTCCAGGATGGCAAGTGGATTAGTGGAAAAATGCCTTTAGATGGTTAAATGTCAATGTAGGCATGGAAAGTACAACATATTTCTTGTTTCTGTGCACATTGCACAATGCCTATAGCTCTTTCCGGCTGATCTAAAGGGTGATGATACAGTAAATGGCAGAGAGGTGTCAAGTTTGCCATGTTCTATTTTCACTGTCTTTGTTCTTTCATGTTGGGAAATGGGGGGGAGGCAGACTGTGAGAGAGAGAGTGTGGGTGTGTAGACTGCTGTGCTAATTCACGACTGCTTTTCAAGGGGGCGTCCCAACCATGGGAAGAATGCACAGCGACCTTGAATGCCAGCCTCTGCTAGCCAGCTTGTAGTAGACAATGTAATTGCAGGTTCACAGGTGGGGGAAGGAGGGCTAACAGAGCATGCTAGGTTTAGGTGGGCTGAATGATTGGACAGGTCACTGTGAGGGCTTCTTTGAATCCTGTATAACTTCAGAACTGGCACCACAGGAGTCAGTTCTGACACAAATGGTCTCAGCTTGAAACATCTTCATCTCTCAATAAACAAATCACTGCCAAGAGAGTGTTGTTGGGAGAGAGTTTGTTCGAGAGTCTGACAGGGGGCTGCAAGATCACTGTGATGACTCTGCTCACTGGAAAGTGCCACACTTACTGCCTCATGCATACACTCTACACCCATATGAGCCTGTGTGCAAACTGCTCTCTCCATGTAATGCTTCTTTTGCAGTGTTCCTAATTGCACAGAAATAGCCCAATGTGTGGGTTTTCATATGTCCTTAGGATCTATAAATATGTATAGGCCAAGGTTTGGGCCTGTTAGCACAATTCCAATCTCCCTCACTCTCGAATGATTCATGATTCCTCTTTGAACATCTGAAAAGGCCTACATGTATATTTTATTTTAGGGTATATGTATTTTGATTCTATAAGGGAAACCGGGCATTACAGGCTGTGGCTGGTTGGCTCCGACTGAGCAGGCTGAAGTTAAACCCGGCGAAGATGGAGGTCCTGGGCCTGAGTCGCGGTGGTTTGGGGTTAGGGCTCCCTCTCCCGACCTTCGATGGGGTGCCTTTGGTGCCAGCGCCGGAGGTTAGGAGTTTGGGAGTGCTCCTGGACTCCTCGTTATCTATGGAGGCCCAGGTGGCAGCCACTGCCAAGTCAGCCTTCTACCATCTGCGGCTGGTGCGGCAGTTGGTCCCCTTCCTCGACCGCAGTGACTTGGCCACAGTGATCCATGCGACGGTCACCTCGAGGCTAGACTACTGTAACGCTCTCTACATGGGGCTGCCTTTGTCGCAAATCCGGAAGCTGCAGCTAGTGCAGAATGCTGCGGCCAGGCTGTTGATGGGTCTTCCTAGAAGGGACCACATCCAGCCTGTGCTGAAAGCGCTGCACTGGCTGCCAATAGCGTACCGGATTCGTTTCAAAGTGCTGGTTCTTACCTTTAAAGCCCTACATGGTCTGGGTCCAGCTTACCTAAGGGACCGCCTTTCCTCATATGTTCCCCCGCGAGCACTTCGGTCCGGGACCCAACATCTCCTGGCAGTGCCAGGTCCCAAAGAGGCCAGGCTGGCCGCTACCAGGGCCAGGGCTTTCTCGGTGGCGGCTCCTATCTGGTGGAACGAGCTCCCGGAGGAGATCCAGGCCCTGCGGGACCTTGTGCAGTTCCGCAGGGCCTGTAAGACGGAGCTCTTCCACCAGGCGTATGAGTAGGAGCCGCCACTACCATCATCATTATTCCATCTTCACCTGGCCCTGGATGAGGGAACATCAATGCTTCCCTGGAGCAGACGATGCTGAACAGTTCAAATATGCCATCTCTGAAATTTCATGTAGAACACCTAGAGCACTTTAGTCAGTAACTCGTTATGAATGTTTTGTACTGTTGGATTTTAAATGGTTTTAATTATGTTTCCTATTGGCGTTTGCCCCTATGTAAGCCGCCCTGAGCCCGCATTGCGGGGAGGGCGGGGTATAAATTGAATTAAATAAACAAACAAATAAATAAATAAATAAATAAACTGTGCAACCAGTTACAAATCTTGTTTCTGAATCTACACTATTCTCCCCAAGGGTGGTAGTAATAAATAAGCAAGTACCACTTCCACCTGTAGTAAAACAGAAAGGATTGGGCTGATCACATTCTACAAGGGCAAAGAGGAGATACAGTTGCAAACGCCTTATACAAAATGTCTCAGTCTAAACAAGCAAGTGTAGCATTTGGATATGATTCTGTGAATAGCACTTTTACTGTAAAAAACAGAGGGTGAGACATTAAAGGAAAAAGCTGTTAAAATACCTTGCAATGCCCTATGAAAATGTCTACTTTTACAAGCAAGTGATCCATCATCTCTTGATTCAGAACACTTTATGTAATAGCTTTTAAAAGACATCTACCAACTAGCAGTTTGTGCAGTACACAGATACTTGGTTTACCAATTTGTAGGTAACTTAGTGAACTGGAGGTGCCAGTAAATCCCATAAACATATTTATGGCAACCTTCCAATTTCCATAACAAAGCAGCAACTTAATTATTTCCCAAGTTACAAGCCTAGAGCTGAACTCACTGCCCTTAGCAAATAACTGGGTATAGAGTGCAAGAAACAAACCACATAATCTCTCATCACACAAATGTTACTTTAGCAATCTGGGAATACAGTTTACTTTTGCAGTATCCTGTCCTTATATATAAAAGCCACTTGGGATGGCAACATTCTATGTGTGGCAAAATCAATTGGGTGTGTGATCTGCCACTCAGAACAGCTGCCAATCCCCTTGCTGCATTGGGTGGCAGCATGGCCTGAGTCCCGCCCACACACCCCACAGCCAGCGTCGCGCCCTCAGTCTACACAGAGCCACTGAAGAGGATGGACGCTCCGCCAGCAGGATGCTTGGGATGCCAAGGCCAACCATGGCGCTGCCACACCAGTCGTCCACGGCCGCAACACGAGACAGGGAGCCAGCAGGGCTGCGAACTGAGGACAGCACCGCCCAGCCTCTCACCCTCGGTGTCCTGTAAGGTGACGGCCAGGCCCAACAATCCGCCAGCCACATGGTAACCAGGCCGGGGCTGACCATGCCACCCTCGCACTGCTCATTGTCCCCTGCAGATGGCTGCAGCTGCTGGGGCGCACTGTGAGCTGCCGAGGGTTGGTGTGATCCACCGCAAAATGCCTAAGGAGGATGCCCACACCAAGATCTTGCTAGCCCCCCTCGCCGGCCCATCTTCGCACCTCCCCCCACCAATGTTCCCTCTAAGCTGTGGAGTCTTGTGAGCAAAAATCCTACTTTGTGAGCGACTGGCATTAAAGTTGTGAGCGAGCGATTTGGCTCCTGCATAAATCAGTTTGCTCTGGAGCCACCTCTCCTGAGCTAATACAAAAATATGTGAGCCGGAGGCTAAAAAACTGTGAGCTAGCTCACACTAATTCAGCTTAGAGGGAACACTGCCCCCCACCGTCAGAAGCCACTGGGAGGGCTGGACAGCACCGCCCAGCCTCTCACCCTCGGTGTCCTGTAAGGTGATGGCCAGGTCCAACAATCCACCGGCCGCACGGTAACCAGGCCGGGGCTGACCATGCCACCCTTGCACTGCTCATTGTCCCCTGCAGATGGCTGCAGCTGCTGGGGCGCACTGTGAGCTGCCGAGGGTCGGCATGATCCACCGCAAGGCGCCTAAAGAGGACGCCCACACCAAGATCTTGCTAGCCCCCCTCGCCGGCCCATCTTCACACCTCCCCCCACCATCAGAAGCCACTGGGAGGGCCAGCTGGTGGCCTGTCTTCACCCCCCCACACCTGCCTTTCAGATGGCTATCTGCCTCAACCGTCCGTTGAGTTGGGGGGGCATGTTGGCTTCTCATCACTCTCCCTCCTGCCCAGCGTGCCTCTCACTTTCGCCTGAGCCATGGAGGATCCACTCCTGTCAGCAGGGCCCATGGACCCCAACGATTACCCCGCCATGCTGTGGCACCTGGTCAACAGCCCATGCTTCCCCTCCATCCACTGGGATGCCTGCTGAAAATGGCTCCTAATCGACCAGCCCCTCTTCGAGCCTGAGCTCCTGGGGGTAGGTCGAGGAGGAGATGGCGACGCAGGGATGATGGCAGTTCCGGGGCTCCATAGCATCTCCGCTCTGTCCTTGCTGCCTGCCCCTGCGATGCTGGCGTCCTCCTTGCCGGGGGGGGGGGAGGAGCAGGAGGAGGTGGCATGCTCCAGCCATCGGGGCCAGACTCACCTCCTCCACCGGCAGGGCACAGACCCATTGGAAATAATGGGAGCGAGGAATGCCAATTGACTTGCATCGGCTCCATTGAAATACATTACAGCTCAAGGAGCGTTGCAAAGAAAATGCGGAATGGATCTTTCATTAAGGTCTCTGGTCCCAAATACACTGCTCTGGGACTGGAATGACAGGCCCCAGAGTGGAATGACAGCCCCTGGGGGTAGCAGATGTGTTCTGAGGGTGGAATGAGAGTCCCCACAGTGGAATGACAGCCCCTGGGAGTAGCATGACTGGGAGTGGAATGAGAGTCCCCACAGTGAAATGACAGCCCCTGGGGGTGGCAGGAGTTTCCTGGGACTGGAAGGACAGGTCCCACAGTGGAATGACAGCCCAGGGGGGTAAGGGATGTGTCCTGGGACTGAAATTACAGGTCATTCCACTGTGGGGCCTGTCATTCCACTCCCAGAACACATCTGCTACCCCCAGGGGCTGTCATTCAACTCTGGGGCCTGTCATTCCACTCCCAGAACTCTCTTTCTACCCCCAGAAGCTGTCATTCCACTCTGGGGCAAGTCATCCCAGTCCCAGAACTCTCCTGCTACCCCCAGGGGCTGTCATTCCACTGTGGGACCTGTCATTCCAGTCCCAGAACACTCCTGCTACCCCCAGGGGCTGTCATTCCACTATGGGACCTGTCATTCCATTCCCAGAACACTCCTCCTACCCCCACGGGCTGTTGTTCCAGTCTCTCCCATTGTTTCCAATGGGCACTCTTGTCCTTCCATTTAGTACATCCCCTTCAAGGTGATTATTGGCAGCGGCGGCAATTGGAGATGCTGGCCGGCCTCAACTGTCCACTGGGTTGGGGGGGGAGGCAGGGAGGCTTCTCTCCACTCTCTCTCCTGCCCGGCCCGCCTCTCGCTTTCACCTGAGCCATGGAGGATCCGCTCCTTTTGGCAGTGCACATCAACCCCAACAATTCTCCCGCCAAGCTGTAGCAGGCTGCTAATGAAATTAAAGAATACATAAATACAAACAAGTATTAATAACAGTTCTGTGTGAGACCTGGAGGGAGATGAATGAGTTGTTGATCAGCTATTAACTATTTGGTGGCCTTAGCTCCTCATTTGTACCATGGGAATGATTGTCCCACCTCAGAGGGTTTCTCTTAGGAATGCCAGCTTTCTGGGGTCAGTGATCCTTCAACTTGGAGAGGGTGAGGTTTGATGAGGGGTGGGACCTCAGACAGGTACAATGCCATAGACTCCACCCTCCCAACCAGCCATTCCCTCCTGGGGAACCATTGTCATCAATCTTCAAGTGGGGCTTAGAGATCACTCAGCATTACAACTGATCTCCAGGAGGCAGGGAGCAGGAGATGGAAAGCTGAAATCAGGGGCAGATAATGGCAGGTTGATGCTTGGCTGGGAAGGAGATATTCCTTCTTGCCAACTCCAGGTTGGGAAATTCCTGGAGATTTGGGGAGTGGAGCCTGCAGAGGGTGAGGTTTGACTAGGGGTCGGACCTCAGACAGGTACAATGCCATTGACCCCACCCTCCCAACCACCCATTTCCTCCTGGGAAACCATTGCTGCCAATCTCCAGGTGAGGGGTGGAGATCACTCAGAATTCCTACTGATCTCCAGGAGGGACAGTGGAAGTCAGCTGCAGTCAAAGGGGCAGATAATGGTACGCTGATGGTTAGCTGGGAAGGAAATGAGGTTGCCAGCTCCAGGTTGGGACATTCCTGGGGATTTGAGGGATGAAGCCTGGAGAGAGTGATGTTTGAGGAGGGGTTGGATCTCATACAGGTACAATGCCATAGCCCCCCCCCCCCCAAACCAGCCATTTCCTCCTGGGTAACAATTGTTCCCAATCTCCAGGTGAGGGCTGGAGATCACTCAAAATCACAACTGCTCTTCAGGTAGCAGAGATCAGTTCCTCTGGAGAAAATGGTGGACTCTATGTCATTATACCCTGCTGAGATCACCACAGCAAATTGACGCTGACTGTCCAAGGCCTTGGCACTCTCCCAGAGCCTCTTTCTAGAGCTTGTTGTATTTATTTCCACAATGAGCCTTATTCCTAGTATTGTCTAGAATGCACAAGAGGAAAATTACGTGCCCTTTTGGGTGCACACCACAGATGTTAAAATCCAGATTTAATTGTATATTTTGAAGATATTGAAGGGCTTTCTTTGTGTTTTTAATGAATGGATCAATAGGCATTATGGAATGGAACAGGAAAGAACACATTAGCTTTATATGGCTCTTTAAGAATTCTGTCCCTCACAGAACAAATGGACCACACTGGATATAAAAACAAAATAGGAATCCAGGGGCACCTCAGAGACTAACAAAACTTAGTTCAGCATAAACTTTGGTGAGCTCACTACATCATGTGCATGAAATGTGCATCCATGAAGCCAATGCTTTTATATTAAAGGCTATAAACAACAAAGGTGGGGAGGAGAGAGAGGCGAAGGTTACAAAGAGAGGCCAGTTTAAAAAGATCTATTGAAAAAAGCAGACAATTCACTCACAGTGGGCAAGGACCACAACTGCTGATAGACAGGTCAAGAGGGATTCCTATAACATCTAATCTAGGGAAGTCACAGGTAAAACATGGTAGGCAGATACAATTATAGAAAATTATAGTGATATGGGCGAACAAATTAAATGCATAATGTGAGATATGCTATATTAGCACCTGAGTTAGAAATCCAAAGTCCCCTTTCAGACCTGGGGACAGGGCAGGAATAGTATTAAACTTCTTGATGAATCCTAATTCAGCAATTTCAAATTGGATTGTCCCTTTGAAGTTCTTTTGTAGGGGAATAGTGGCTTTTAGATCAGCAAACAGAATGACCTGGAATGCCTATAGTGTTAGATGCTACAACAGAAACAGCCAAGTTATTACGAAGGTCTTCGCTAAATCCTGCAAAGAACCCCTCCCTGATTGCAAGGGGAAGGGATTGCTTTCTTTTGAATGAAAGAATTTGCCCATTCAATGATAATGAAGGAACTCACTGGCCATGTTAGTAGTAGAACATTGCAGCATAGTGTTTAATAGCCTCTTGAGCAGAGTTCTCTTTGCTAATAAAGGAAGGAAAGAACATAGCTTCTTCTACAGCAGAAGGAGGTTTAATTGGTTCCTTTCTAGAGGCTGGCAAGAAAATGTTTCAGACCTGCAGTGGCTGTAAACCTTTGATTAATGTTTCCAAACACTGTCAGGACTGGATGCTAAAATCTGTTATCTTTCACTTCATCCCTGAGGGGTAACCCCAGGGCCAGGAGGGATTGGCCAATGTGTGGGATGAGTGTTCGCTGTCATGTTCTTGAGCAGGATGTGACCATTCAGCTGGGCTCTCGTTAAATTTATTATTATGCAATTACAGTTTCCAGTATTATTTACTCACAAAACAACTGCAGTGGGAAACATTTAATCTGACTTCTTATTTTGTGCATGTTGTCAGTTGCTGACTTCTAAAGGCTTTGTAATAGGAATCCCAATATCACAGATAATTTTAACAGCTATGGAGTATCCCAGAACAGAATTTCTCAAAAGCAACAAATCACTTACTGCAGTTTCACTTCCCATTACCACAGATCACAGTTACACTGGGATGGCCCAGGGACTGGGGAAAAGCTGTTGTGGGGCTGTTTCTCTTCTGTCCTATGATCAAACAGGGGCTTGTTATCTTTCCTCTTATTACAGGCTAGCTTTGTAGAGGATTATTGGGACAATGAAGCTGCACAGAATACTTTTGCAAAGATAGCAGTAGTGGAAACCCCAAGGATTCTAAAGAAGAAGAAACCCACAGTTAGTGAAGGGCCCTGCGTTTAGAAAATCACACTAACCATAGTTGAATTCATACAGTGTCTGAACTGAGCCTCTCTTTCTCTCACACATATGTTACAAACAAGTAGCTTTTCATGAGTATTACACAGTACAGGATGTGGCATATTGTAGTGTCCCAGTGGTCTCTTAAATCTCTCTAGGTGCTTTATTATGTCATAAGTGCCCTCTGCAAAAGGCTGAAAATAAAGTATACGGTAGCACTGAATTAAACATGTCATATAAACGGCTTTTCAGACTCCCCTGGATTAAATACTGTAGCAACTTTCTGGCATCTTTACCCCTCCCATGTGGGAACCTTTTGCTATTTCTCAGACCTTTCCCCCTATTGAGAGCCACTCACTGCACACCCATCACCTTCTGGCTTATTTCTGCTTCATTACTTTGAGTCCCATCCCCCCCCCCCCCCGCCATCTTTTTTTTTTTAGCCTTCCCACAGGCAC
>NW_015161404.1:1758841-1762356 GCF_001447785.1 Gekko japonicus
TCCTGCTGCTGCAAAATATCTTTCCCAGGAGAAAACCTCCCCAGTAGAAAAAGAGTAGGCATTCCGGCCCACACTGGCAATCCTGGAAGATTCAGACACTGGAGAGGCTGCTATGGTTAAGTCATTTCTCATTAGTAATCTGCTAATTAGGTAAAGGTAAAGGTTCCCTTGCTCGAAAGCCAGTCGAGTCCGACTCTAGGGTTGCAGTGCTCATCTCCGTTTCAAAGCCGAAGAGCCAGCGCTGTCCGAGGACATTTCCGTGGTCATGTGGCCGGCATGACTAAACCCCAAGGCGCACGGAACGCTGTTACCTTCCCACCGAAGTGGTACCTATTTATCTACTTGCAATTTCTTGCTTTTGAACTGCTAGGTTGGCAGGAGCTGGAACTAGAGACGGGAGCTCACTCTGTCATGCAGCAACCCGGGTCTCGAACTGCTGAACTACCGACTTTCCACAGCCTGCAGTTCAGTGTCTTAACCACTTGAACCACCACAGCTCCTCTTAATCTGCTAATTAGCTTTCTAAAAATAGAAACATTTCAGCTCAGGGGAAAATTATCATCTAGTCATTTTAGTGACTGGGATCCAAATTGACTTCATTAAAAAATCAACAGGGTTTGATTGTGGAAAGCAAAGGTAGCTAACACTGCTGGGAGATTCAAAACTGTGCGTTTCCCCAAGGTTGTTCCTCTGTGAAATCAAGCCACGCTATCCTAGTTGCGGCACAATCTCAATCGCGCATCTTCCTCACTCACTCAGATATATTTAGAAGATACCCCGTAACAGTTAGTGAGGTGATACAATTTCGTAGAGGGGTAGTGGGCTCTCTTTCACTGTTGGATGATTTTTGGTTGTTTATGTGAGGGCAGCACAATAGACAAGTGACACATATTAATAAACTGTATTGGAACTTAACAAACAGTAGAAATTGCTGTGAGTCTTGCCAGTTATTGTAAGAGAACAGTTGAATTTGACACATGCTCATTTTTTAGTGAATCAAATGTAATTATACTATGCTCTGACCTGGATAGCCCAGGCTAGCCTGATCTCATCAGATCTCGGAAGTTAAGCAGGGTCAGTCCCGGCTAGCATTTGGATGGGATTCCTCCAAGGAATACCAGGGTCATGACACAGAGGTAGGCAATGGCAAAAACCTCTGAACGTCTCCTGCCTTGAACGCCCTGCAGGGTCGCTATATGTCAGCTGTGACGTATACACACACACACACACTATATTGTGTTCAGAATCAGTATTTTCTGTATTTGCTTCTCATGTGGATTGGAGCTTTAGAAGAGCACAGGTTAGTTTCTCCAGCTCCTTCCACATAACCTGGAGCGACTGATATTGATGCAGTGGCACACAATGGCCACATGGCACAGCAGCTCCCTCACCGCTCAAGTAACATTGAAAAATGCCCTGATTGTACAATTGTGAGGAACAGAAATATTGTCATTGCTGTTTAGGTGTGGGCATTGAGGTACTGACTTATAAAAGAGCCAGATTAATATCTGACAGAGAAGATTCCTAAATGCATATTCTAGGGAAAATGTTTCATTTGTTTGTGGATGTTCCCAGGAAATCTTTATCTCCAAGAATCTAGCCTTTGTTCATATTTCTAGCCACAATGCTTTCTTGCACTGGCATCCATAGATACCAGTCATGTATATATGCTGTTAAAGATAGAGATAGATAAGTGGAGGTTTTGCTTTGGTTTGGCATTCAGTCTAGTGGTGGGGGTTTTAGTTGGTTGTTTTTGGAGTGATGTTGTCCCCTAACCAGAGGTCATTTCGGGGGGGAACGCGGGGGAACACAGTTCCCCCGGGTGAGGTACGGGGGGCGGGGCACATGACGAAGCCCCTCCCCCTGCTTCCGGCCACCCCGCTTTCGGCCCTCATTCAGCCAGGAGGAGGCAGGAGAAGAGGGAGGGTAAGTTGCTTCCTCCCTGCCTCTCCCCACCCCTGCCTGCCTGGGGCCAGGGAGGGCCTTTGCGGGGCTTCCTTGCACTCCCGCCGGCATTGCAGGTCCACCGCCGGGCCCCTCATGGGGCTCGGCAGTGGAGCTGCAAGACTGGCGGTGGCGGCCGGGACCGTTGGGGGCGGGGTGTGTGGCCTTATGACACATTTCCAGTGATGTCAGGGGGTGTGGCATATGCTAATGAGTTATGCTAATGCGTTCCCCTAGATCTTTTTCTATGAAATGACCCCTGCCCCTAACCATCAATTTTCTGTGTTTTCCTTTGATGACTTGATACAAACTTTAAAAAAAAGATTTCTACAACAAAAAGGGCTAGAAATGTACTTTTTTCAAAAACTGAAAACTGAGTAATTCAGAGGAGCTAGTAGATCATGGCAATAGATTGTTATAGTAATATAGTGATATGTGGATTGCCATTGTTTTATTTTTTTTTAAAGTCCAGAAAAGCCCTCTGGTTGCACGGGGGGTGCGGAATGATGGCCGGGGGGGGGGGCTGAGGCAAGGAATGTGTGGGGAAAACTCCCATGTGGACATGCTGTTGCTACTATGAATGCCTTTGCATTTACAGTAACACAAGAACTACACAGAGACTCATCACCCTGTAGGAAGCAGGAAAAAAAATACTACAGAAGATCTGGATCTTACAGCTTTATCTAGAGAACTTTTCATTCCTTCCTAAACACTCATCCTAGCCTAAGGTTGTTTGCATGTGGATTCCATTAAGAAGAGTTAGACTGCAAGAACTAAGATGAGAAAGCAGCCTCAAAGCTCTCTTGAAATGAAGCGTTAGGGTGACTGTGCAAATAGTGACGATGGAAGCATCATGCTTGCAGTGTAACGTGCAAAGGAGCCATTTGTGCATCAGTTCTACAGCGCAACACACAAGCTCCAAGTGGGTAGAGCTTATGCATCCCATGCATTTATTACTTCATGTATACCCCAGCCTTCTCCCAAATGAAGACCCAGAGCAGCTTATATTGTTTCTTCTCTCCTCTATTTTATCCTCACAACAACTGTATGAAATAGGTAAGGTGAAAAGTACTCAGAACGTGGAGTGATTCAGCAAGAGTGATTCAGCAGAGTACTTTATTAGATCAGAAACAAGACAAGGAAACCAGCTCGCAAGCCGGTTTATATGCGTTCAGAAAACCTGCCACCAAGCACACCTAAACACACCCCCTACTCCCGATAGGCTATTTACAGTAACCGGACGACCATTGGTCTCCCGGCTGGGAAGCTGGCCCTTTGATTGGGCCGGCTAGGATCCTTCAGATCCTTTGTCTTTCGACTGAAGCTACTGAGGAATATTGCCTGGTCAGCCCGGGCAAGTCCGGGCATGTCAGGCTGAATGCACTACACGTGGTAATGGCGACAGTACATTACACCCCTCCCCCCATAGTCCAAACTACCCACATACAAAGTCCTGTAGATATGCGGGGGCCTTCCTGGGCCTTGTGGAGCGGCGGAGGTCCGGGGTGCTGTTCGGGGCTGCTCCAGGTGGCCGTGGCGGGGCGGTTGGCTGTGGCGTTTCCGGCGGCAGT
>NW_015161404.1:1765402-1765524 GCF_001447785.1 Gekko japonicus
TGCGGTGGAGGTGCGCCACTGCATCTTCCTCGGAGTCGGCCGAATCACCTCCGGATTGTGTGCGGTGTACCTGATGTCCGCCGCGGACCGGACGCTCATTTTCGAAGGCAGCTGCATCCTTT